>NW_027472585.1:36391367-36546367 GCF_030347505.1 Rhynchophorus ferrugineus | reverse complement strand
CATTTCCGGCTGATGGCGATACAAAACGAACAGAACGAAATTTTTTATATGATTGGTAAAAACGAAGGTGAAATAACAGGAAATGGGTCAGGCTAATAATGAAAACAATATAACGAAAGTAATTAAAAGAATCTTCATTTAAAGCAGTCATTTGTCTGTGATCGAAACAGAAAATTCTATTAGAAATTACAATATGATTATTTTAAATAATTTGTTCGTTTCATCGCCAATTTTTTTTATTAAATTTAATGTACTAATCTAGACGTTAGTATATAGTTCTTTTCATATCTTCGTATTCATTATATTATTGGTCTACATTTTGTATTCCTACATTTTATCTTCTATATACTTAATATTATTATATATGTATGTTTATATTTCTTTATATTCACTAGATACAACATAATATTCTGTCATATGATTATATCAGACTCTAAGGAAGTTTGGACAATAGAGTATATAAAAATACATGAAAAATATTTTGTTTAAATACAAGTACTTCTAGTCAAAAAGTAATCAAATGTTTTCCTTTTTAACAACTAACTGTTCGAACTATACTACCTACATCTGCTACCGTCATATACGACATTTTACATTTGAATATAAAGCGAAAATTGAGGGAAACTATCTAGATTGATATTTCTCGATGCCTTATATATAAAGGCGTTTCAAAGTTGTCAGTAATCAATTATCATCATCTGTTTTTGGGCACAACTAATAGAGGCATATGTCACACAACTGGCGCTATTGTTATTGAACGAATTGGACTACAATACAACAGACATTCACCATATTTCTGACAATTTACCAGATGTGTCGGTAATTTTTATTATATTAATTATTTTCAACTGGCAGTTAAAATTTATTTAATCAAAGTAAATATCCGAAATTTTCGGATACTATTCTAAAAGGTTCTCCGTTGAGTTAACACTTTTGGCTGGTTTGTCTGTATGAGCTACGTTATAGTGGACATTTTTTGATCGATTCGGAGTTCAAATTGACATTGAAAATTGAAGTGAACAGTTCATAGTACACAATACCAACCTGGTTCTATCAGACGGAAAACATGGCCTTACGACCAAAACGATTTGGCCTTTGGCAGTTGATGGGCCCGCTTCGCTAGGTAATAACCACGATTTTTTCGCTCGTGATTTCGAAATAAATCCATTTATTATCATACGACACTATTTGATGCAAAAATGACTTCCTTTCATAGTTTTGAGGCGACATTTTACCGGCCATTTTTCGATTTTCTAACTGTCTGTCATTCAAAATGTAAAGTAAAGGCGGTGGGACGGTACTCCTACTGTTGCGATAGCCGCGGGTTCGAACCCTTCTGGGGCATGGCCGTGAATTTATGATTGTGATTGTTTAAAATTTGTAAATGTTCTAGGCAAGAGTGTAAAATCTGACGAGGAAACTGATCCCCGTCACGCCAGTAACCAGGCTGGGTAAGACCGGATGTCTTGTGGAATGATTTCTAAACTTGGTCACTCGCCAGTCGGAAGTCTTAATGCCGAGGACCGTGGTTCGGAGCCCACGTTAAACTGTAGGTCCAGTCCAGAAAAACCCATAGTTGGTAAAAGGAGACTTTAAAATATATATATAAAAAAAATTCATGTATCACCCATCTTCCCATATTTTAGACCTTTCTCGTCGCTTGTAATCAATCATTCACATAATGCAACTTGGCCCACATTCAACTTTTCTGAAGAAGTTCGTGTTGAGTCTTCATCCTATAACTCTTGCAGCAATTTTGTATCTTCAAATGTTTTCGACCTACCAGAACGTTTTTTGTTTTAAACATTGAAATTAACACATTTCAATTGTCTATGTAGTGAAACAAGAAAAGTAGTAATGCGTGCCACAAATATAGGTTTTCAGGACTCGACATTTTCGAAAAATTATACATTTGTAGCGTTGTTATTTTGGCTGAGCATATCTTGTGTAATTTTGAAGATAATGTCAGTAGAATTAAATCATCACACTGCGTATTTATAACTAGTGAAATTTCTTATAAAAAAAGGAAAGTATTTCCCACAGGCCTGGTACATAGGTTCAGAATACAAGATGGGACAAATATAGTTCATTACATTTCTAATAGCATGTTTAACCTTTCAGGCACCGTGCTACAAAGTTATAAAATGAAACTCTTAACATTTTTTTTGTTTTCAGTTTGTTTATTGTTAAAACAATATTTTTATTTAGACATTAAATTCTTATTGTAATTAAATTATTAAATCATAATAATAATATTAAATTATTAATGTTAAAAATGTTTTAGTTTTGTCTCCGTGGACATTGCAAATGGGTTTTTTATATATGTACTGCTCGATATTTTAGTCTTTCTGTCTCGTGATATGGCTCAAAAGCTTCTTAAACACAAATCTTCGATGTACATAATGTTGAGTCTTTCTAGGGAGCTTTGCTTGAATCGTGACATTACTGTTCGCAAGAAATACATCTATTGCACTTGTTACAGTTTTGTGAAAACTGTTTCTATTTTGTTTCCTGTTTAGAATGTTTGGGAGTGCAAGTTCTTGTGACAGGTTTTGTAAAAAAAATTGTCGCCTACTTCAGACATTACATTTCCAATTGATAAAATGTTTAGTATTCATGATATAGGCATTGAATCCTAAATGGCCATCTTCTTGTTGAACGAACACATGAATATTCTCTATGTCTCACGATGAGACACGCATTTTGAGCGTAGGGTTTCGATACACTGCAGACTGTGCGGGAAAACGAAGGTACCCCACATGATTAAATTAAATCTTTCGTCGCAAATTCTAACTAAATTCAATTATTTGTTTAATAATGGGCTTAGTAATGTATTTTCTAGGATTATCTGGAAGGAAAAAAACCAAAAAACACTTGGAAAGTTATTAAAAAGAAACCGTATCAAAGGTTGAAGGCTAAAGAAAACCTAGCCAACATCTCAATCGTACTTTACTATTTCTATGCGCATTTTCCACTAGTGCTAATTATCATCGATTCGTCAACACGCGCTAAACGAAGTGACCGCCAAAAGCAAATCAAATCGTATCGACGTTTTGCATGTAAAATTCTGGCGAGTCTTACATAAAACCGCCGGTAAAAGTGGACAAGCCACTCGGTTCTCATTGAACAGGTTTTCGCTCGACTCCGATTTTTATAATTGAGCGGCCTTGTAAGGTGCTAACGCTAATAACTTAAGAAAAATAGCAACGTGATACGGCACGACAAACAACTTATATATATGCGCGTTATGTTTCGTAAACAATACCGTTGATTTACCGAATCTATCTGAATAATAATTGTAAACAGTGAAAAAATATGTAGAATATATTCGTATACGTACATCCTGTCTAACAAAAGACCTATTTTGCTTCTTTTAATGGTTATATAATTGGTTAGATTAGTTCTTATACGAGGGACACTAACTTCTATAACTCAACATTTTTGGTCATACCGTATTTCAAAACAATTCGTTTCGTCATAATTTGTATAATTTTGTTTAGTATGACTTGAAAACTTATCTATATAAAATAACAGTCTCCATTTAGTATTATTGATTTATTCAGTGCATACAGACGTTAATCATTGGATGGTCAAAATTGCATTTCATATTGTTGTTTTATTTTAAGAAACATGCTGCCGAATCCCATCAAGCACTTTTAGAAACTTATGGTGACATTGCTCAGTAATATGTCAATTTATTCAATGAATACCCGATTCCTCAAGCAGAATCGGCTAAATACCTCGGCATCCATCTTGACGGTAGATTAAATTGGAAACATCCTGTTAGACAAAAAGCAAAACACATTAGAACCAAAATAAAACAACTATACTGGTTAGTCTGAAGATACTTTCAACTTGATCTAAAATCAAAGAGATTGATTTATCAGACAATTATAAAGCCAATTTGAACCTATGGAGTGCAAATATGGGGTTGCACTAAAAATTCAAATCAACTAGTCAATCAACGCTATCTAAACAAAATTCTTCGATTAATTACAAATGCCTATCGTTAACTGCACGATGACCAGGGAATCAAATGTATTTGCGAAGTTATCCAAGATTTCGCCTTGAAACACGAAAGAAGATTACTAAATCATACTAACGTGGAAGCAATACAACTACTGGACAACGCGCAGGATATCAAAAGATTGAAGCGAATCAAACCATACGAACTTATATAAAGTGTATACCTTTAGCGTAAACTATAGCTTAAGTTATTATAATTTTATAACTGAGGAATATATATTGATGTATCTACCTCGCACTCGTCTTGCTTGTAAATTAATCCAAGTACAAATGAAATGTAGTAATAAATTTTAAGATTGTTCTCAGCATATCTAATAAAGATGTTATAAAAAAAATGGCAATTGTCAATTTGGTGTCAACAAAGAACAGCTTGGGGCCCCGAAAAAGTTCGAAAACAAGGCAAACAAAACAAGACAGGTAGTGCAGTAGTTGATGAGCCAACTGTTTTCAGGCGTTTACATGTCAGGAATATTATCCAAAAGAAGGGAAAATGGCTACCACACAAATTGACTGAAAATGCTATTTCGAACCCTTTCAACATCGAAGTTTAATTGATTGTCTAGGCAAAGATATATAGTTTTCTGTGGCTTATTGGCGATGAAAAGTGGATCTATTACGACAACCTCAAGTGAGAAAAGTGATGCGTTAGTCCATGAAAGCTACCTCCATCGAACTTATCAGATTTAGCGTTTTCTGATTACCACTATTTCAGATAAATTATCAACGCGAAGCCATACCAGCGTAGTTCTTTGGACACTTTTGCCATATTGACCGAAAGACGGGAAAAGTTGTAGAAAATGAAAAATTGAAATTTCAGTTTTTGAGATATCTTCATAGACAGAAACCACAAGGGCCCGGGCTTCATGGCTGGCGTAAGATACGTAACAGGTCCTGTTGAAAGCACATCATTGAGTGGTATTCAATAATCTGCTGCACATTTTGTAAAAAAGAAATAGAAAAGGTTTGTTCTCTTTCAATTCTATAGGTCGAAATGAGAAACCGTTGTTTTATCATATCAAACTGTGCTTTGGAGATTTTTTACACACTTACAGGCTCATTAATCTTATTTTGAAGGAAAATGTCCTCCAGATGTTTAACCACTTGCATTATTTTGAATAATGTTAATGTTTTCTATATTATTATATTAGTAGTCGAACATTCTGTTATGCAGCATGGTAATTTAAGAATAGCAAAGTGTAAATATTTAAGACAATGCAATTGCAGTTTACTTTAGAAGAATGTCATATGTAGTTATGTACGATAAAACAAGTGACTAGAGGTTTTAAAATACCTTTAATAACTACTATACAGAAAATGTGAATACACAACACTGCCTCATTATAGGAGGCAAAAAATTCAAAACAAAATAGAAGGTCGAAGAGCTTCATGTCCAATTTTATTTATAATTTCTACAATCGCAATATTAATATAACAGAAACTAACATACTGTAACTTTTAGAACACAATAGAAGACTAGAATCATATTGAATAAAGTCCTAGACTTTATTTAATTTTTAAACACTCTGAAGTAAATATGATTAAACAACATAAAGTATTACGGGTAAATAACAAAGAGAAGTAAACATCGAGGTTAATAGAATATGAATTGAAAGTAAGCAGCTTTAAATGTGCTAAAAGTAGAAATAAATGAAAGTGTACTCTTCACTATAACAAAGTACACTGTGAAACCATGTCATGTCAGCGAAGATATTACAGAAAATAACATGAATAAATATTTATCCAACTATCTGTAGATGATAGAAAATTTTAATAAGAAGGAAGAAAATCAGAAACACCTAAATAAAATAATCTTCACAAATCTGTTAATGTTTTTAAATTATCAATAATATATTAGTACCGTTTTGTTTGAATATATATCTGAAATTAGCCATTGCGAACTAACACGTAAAAGTGAGAAAGTATAAGAAGAAGAATAACAATTAACCCAGCAGATGCGTTATTTCTCATGGTCTTTTAAATTTTAAACGGAGAAATTGTGAAGTTTCTCTTTTTCGTATTTGTTTAAAGCCCGAACGTTTTCTATGGATTTAAGTAAATGGCTAGTTGGACCGGTACAATAAGGCAAGGTATCTTCAGGTAAACGTAGGTCGTGTCAGTTTCGATTTTCTATTGTATTGGAATGAAGAGAGGTACAAGGTGAACACCTGTCACTCTGCATTCAGTACATATTTAATTGTTCGACCCTAAGGGAGTCACGTTTAGAATGTATTGTCAATATTTCATAAAATATTTTTTACGGTTTAAGTTTCGATTACCCTCGATGCTGTTAACTAGAATGTGGAAAAACCAGAAGACTGAAATTTATTGATCTGATTGATTTTTTTAAATATACTTCTTAACTCACGAATTAATTTAATACTACTGTTTTGTTGTACTTGCATCAATACACAAGCAAGACGAGTATGGACTTAATATGTCAGTATGTATTGTCAATAGACTACTTAAACCAAAGTTAAGAGTATCACTTATATACTGTACAAGTTTGTATGGTTTGGTTCACTTCAATCTTCTAATTTCTTATGCGTTGTCTAGTTGTTGTGTTGCTTTCACTTTGGTTCTGATTTTAGTAACCTTTTTTCATGCTTTAAGACGAAATCTTGGATAGCCTCGTAAATCAATTTGATTTCGAGATCATCGCGTAGTCCTTCGTTAGTTTTTGTTTACTAATCTGTTTGATATTTTAGTGCAACCTTATATTTCCACCCCACATGCATACATTTTCTAGTTCAAATATGCTTCGTTATTGTCTGATAAACCAATCTCTTTTATCTTAGGCCATGTTAGAAGTATTTTCCGGAAAGAAGAAGAAAGAAAGAAGTATTACCACTACAACTCTCATTTTGTAGGGTATTGCATTATTTTTTCGTGATGACGCATATTCTCGACAAACAAAAAGCACTTGTTTTATGAGAAAAAAAATATTCATCATAGTTCGTAGGAAGCAACACTGACGAAAACGCTTTCATAGCCGAAAATATTCCCCTAGAATAAGTCGTAAATCATCGGCCGTTTTTATTAAAGTTCCCTCAACAGAACGATGCTTCCTTTCGTTACAACAAGAACTGATTTTCGGTTGAGTGGGGAAAACTATACGGGTAAATTGTCTCACAGACCCCAAAATAATTCTAAGCTCATTAAACTTAATTAAAATAAATTTATTACCTAGTTTGCTGAATAGAAATTTACGACCGCAAAAGAAAGAGAGAGAGAGAGAGGGGATTAAAACTGTTTCGTAATGTCAAATATTATATAATAAAGTGTATATATATATATATATATATAATATATAAATAATATCATTAAATATAATTCCCAGTTCATTTTAGTATAGTTATATTAGAATAATAAAAATAGAACGTTTAAAACTACAAGGGTTAGATTAAACTATGTTTTTGATGAACAAGAAGACTGCTAAAATAGAAGATGGCTTGATAAAAATTGTAAACACTCTGAATCAGAGAAATTAACAATTACTAAACTGAATTTGGAGACTATATTGCCCAACAGCCTGGTTTCTCAAAATCGACAAAAGTTCACAAAATGGTTTTGAAAAATGTAGTAATATTAAGGGGGTATTTGATTTTTTTTACTTTGATACAATAGAAGAATGTATAGAGAAGAAGAAATTGAAATATTCTGCCAACCGTTTCAAAAAATGTAGTTTCGAGAATAAAGGGTTTTAAGTTTTGGTTTTAGGTGGCATCACACACAGTTTTACATAAAGTTACCGTGGTTTAGATACCTCATCAGTAAAGCAGCTATATATCCGAAAATAATTTAAATTTTGAAAAATCCTTCTAAGAGCATATTCTTAAAAGGTTAAGCTCTAAAAATATTAACAAAAAATCATGTTTTCAAATTTCTAAACTAGAATACCCTGCAAAAGGATTGGATTTTTATTTTATTGCATTTTTTAAAATTTATATAAAATATTTTTAACAAAAAAATTTAACGATAAAAACTGTTCCATTTTATAATATATGCTTGTAAATCACATTCATATTTAAATAATAATTTAGAAATAAGAAAGTATATTGGCATATTATACGTTTTAAGTCCATTGACTGTTACTTTATTTGAACCTTTTTATATTTAAACGAATGCCAATAATAATGAATTTATAATAGCAATAAGTCCCATTTCCTAAAAATAAGAATAGGCTGTCAATATTTGAAGGTCTACATCTTAAGAACTCGAGTCTAGAGTCTAAGGATCAGTAAATCACTGTGGTATCGGCCCTATTATAAGAACAGTTCCAAGAAATACTGAAGAAGTAAAGTATTAGGTTCCTTCGGCGCCTTGTCTCTGTGGCGTCAGGGCATCTTTTACTTCTACGGTATTTTTTAAGTACTACAAATCGGTGTCTTTATAATCTTATATTTCTTTCAATTCTTCTTATTTTATTCTGCCATGTTGATCTATTATCCAGCCGTTTTGATAAGCGAATGATGTCTGTTTTGAATTATTATTATATAACAATAAAACAAATTACTATTTTGAAGTTATTTTCATATTCAATTAAAGACCAATTAAAAGCATTTAATCACTGATATTCGCATATATGCATTACTTAATTATGTATAATGAAATAATTCAGCATACTTGATGTAGCGACCATTTTTGATGTGACTAAAAAACCGATTATATAAAATAAACAAACTCGACTTATGCAATCAATTAGAATTAATTAACTGCTATCAACTGGAACGCAACAAATGTTTTTAAAAGTATTAAATAAGGCAATTAATCAGCTTCAGTGGACATCTGTAGTTTACCATTAGCTAAATAAGATATTTCGCGTTTTTGTTGTTGTTGTTGTTGTACTCGCTTGTGTTGTTTGTGCTCATTTTCCACGCTCGATGTATGGTTAGGAATAGTTTTACTTCATTATTATTGCCTTTATTAATGTGTTACATAATGTCTTTATATAGAGTTTGGCGATTTGTTTTCCTATTTGTTTTAATTTCAGTTGAACAATGACTATTGTAGTGATGCAGGGGTATTGTTGGTGTAAGATAAATGTTGGATATATAAAAACATTCGTTATTGTACCCGTTGTGTATTTTTTTTCTTTTAATTCAATACTATTCGCATCTTACAAGACAAGACATCTTATATCTTACTTATCAAGAATTAAATACATCGATAAGTTTTGTAAAACATTATATGAAAACATCGAGAATGTTTTATAAGAATTTTATTATGTCGTTGTATTACAATGTGTGTGCGATGAATGTCAAGAGGAAGACATTTCTGTTAATTATCACTTCTTGGGAGACGGTTGTCTAGGTGTCATCACCACTTGACAGTTAACTTGATGAAATGATGAGTAGTATTTGGTTTCAACTTTATGTGGCGCCAATTAAGTCATTTATGTAATGGACATGTTCAAGTATATGACATAATATACATACATGGATACATGTTCATCATCACTTCTCGATAATTTATATTTCCTATTTTTTGTATGGTTTGTATAGTGAGTAGCCGATTCAGTAACCTACTATATTTCGAGAGGTACTAATGTATTTTAAGTGGAATATTAATTTATAAAAAACATTAATTTGTTTTCTAGTAATTCTGCTTGTTTTAGTTTATATAGTTTAGAATATGTTCTTAATGGTAAACGACTTTAAAACAATATGAAGTTAGTACTTGAAAAGTATTGTTAGGTCAAAAAAATATTGGCTGTATATCGCTAGGACATATGAATCGCTGCTTCTGCGTAATTATTATATATACGGATTTGGTATTAGATAATAGATGTAGTTCTCAAGATGTAAGATTAAGATGAAGATTATAGTCAATAGATAAGACACAAAATATAAATTGTAGGACTAAGAATTTGAACTAGTCATTTAAATTTTAGCTGTTTCCAGTAATTTTGACCTATCTTTGATCTTGACTTCAAGAAGTTATTACGATTTATCAACTCTTTTTATGCTCTAAATGCAACGAGAAAATGTTTGAACCGACATCAATTCCTCATTTCTAACCCTTGGGGTATTTCGGCGAAAGGAACAGTTCTCACACATTCTTCCACGCATTCAGTGATCATAAATAAAAGCAAGAGTGGTTGTTTCATAACCAAACAACAATCAGGTTACGTAAAATGTCTCGCTTTAACTACATCGGCTTTTTTCTTATCTTTTTTTGTTTCGTTTTATTGCAATCAGATATGTTTGCTCGTTCTGTTTTTTTTTTTTCTTAACCGTTATTCTCGCTAATTTGATACACGTTTATAATTTGTGTTTAGATAATTAGTCACGAGGTAGTGGATTTTGCGCCGTTAGGGTACTTGCGCTGGGCGACGGGCTAATGCGTTACGGTAGTTTTTTTTTCGTATTTTCTCCTGCAACAGTTTTGTCGTAATTACTGCAAAACTATGCGTTAAGTATGGTTAATTGTTCCTTTTAGCGATGGAAATGAGATCGACCTTGCGCATTCGCCATTATTCAGAAACTGTACTGTCTTCGATTTCAATGTGGCCACAAGGACATTATCCGTGCTAAATTATGTGTGTGTTAGTTCTCGACACGTGTTCCACTAACTGAATTAGCATAAACACGGGATAATACAATATAATTAGTTTGCTTATACAAAACAATTCTTTATGTATGTCAATATTGTGACCTTAATAGCTTATTAAGGAGATGAAAGAGTCTAAAAAATAAAATTATTAATAAATATTTATTTTATAACAATATATTCCAGGTTATACTTTGCTGAATTATTACTATAAATCTTCAATTATTTTCAATAGCAGTTGATATACCATAAATATAGACGTGCATTTATCCATTTAAAACAACTCGTTTGTTAGATATCAATTACTCATCAAGCTTCATCTTTAACGCTATACTGTATACTTTATCTAAATAAGCTAAGTATGTTTTGTTGCCTATTTATATTTTATCTTACACTATATACCTAATTAGTGTTTTTATACTTCATTTGGATGATACGAACGCAGAAATATCATACTATTCATTTGTTACTTTATAATCAATATTGTACCTTAATTTTTTTTAATATTAATAAAATACTTATTATATTTATTATAACTACAGATAGTATCTAAGAAATTAAAATATGATTAATAATACTATGGAAATACAGGTTAAATAAAATTGTAATTAGTTCTAAAGAAATATCAGCTAACTCTTTTAAAATTAAAAAATGTTTGATATACGTATATATTTGAATTTAAAGTCAGCTCTAGATATTAGAACCTATTTTGTGAAAAGAACTACTTTAAAAATGCTTTAAATTTTTGGTTGTTCTTAAATTGTTTTTTTTAGTTTAGTTTACTATTAGCTGAGGCCATGTGGTTTAGTTTCTTAGTTCAAATGCTGCAGCACTACTAACATTAACACGGTCTATTTGTATTCAATAAGAAAATATTGTTATATGAAAAATATTCATCTTTTTCAATAATAAAATATATAAAAATTGATGTTTTTGTTAGTTAAAAGTTATTAACTGTTTTATTTTAGTTCGATAGTTTTTCTGGCGTTACTATTGAGATAATGACGAACTTTTATTAGGGTCCATCCACAATTAACACTAAGGTGATAGATTTTCTAAAATTATATGTTCAAGGGTTATGGTGATTTTTGAACAGCTTTGAACAATTAAGATAAGCAGAGAACTTATTATAAGGGAATAATTTTCTTTGTCAAGAATTACTTGGCAGTGTATATCAACCGGAAGGGTGATTCACTATCAACTTCTTCACTCGATCCCATAACACCATGTTTATTTTTTATTATTTTATGTTTATCCAAGACTATTGTTATCGAGTTTCTACAATATGTTTTAAGTTTATATGGTTTAAGATTTGTTCATGATATTAAACGAAATAATATAAAGTTGATAATTCAAAAATATGTGTCAAAAAATCTTGGCTGCATATCACTACAGGAAATATGAATCACTACTTATGCATAATTATTATATATCAGAGTTTGGCATAACTGCATAACATTATTATTTAATAAATTCGTAGTAAAGACATGTCGAAAACTTTGTCGACAAATTAATTTTGATTAATTTGTAGGCTTCGTTTATATCGAACTTTAATTACTTCATTGTTACTAGTTTTTACAGTAATCTGGTAATATTTAGAGTAACCTACAATTTGTTTTTACAGTAACTTAAAAGCTAGATATAACACTGCTGTTTTTTCTGTTAAATACACTTCACTGTATTACAGAATATAATTGTTTCATTCTTTTATGTCTGTGTCGTATTCGATTATTAACCAAAAATTGCAAGACTTCAGTGTTAATGTGATTGTGGAGTCCTTATGTCTCTCTTTTTGATTTCGTTGGGGACAGCTAGTACCTGAAGGTACTGACGTAAATAATCAATCCTATAGTATCTGAGTGCATTAAGAGGTGCATGCCACTTAAGGGTCTTAAGACTTTGTTCTAAAAGATTTATATTTTATTTAAATTATTTTTTTTATCAAGTTTCCTTTATGATTTAATGTTTAATAACGGAAGTACATATTTGAACAAAATAAAATTTATTTAAGCAGACGTTTTTAAAATACTTGTGTTATGACTCAAACACGATGTGATAAATCGAAACGTTATTGCTTTCGCCAAACTACATCTAAATCCTGAAAAGCTATTGCACGAAAAGCAAATATTACATAATTCACCTATAACCAAAAACCGCATTTCAGTCAATCAGTTCTCTTGTATAAATAAAAGCTGTTGACGGCTGATTTTGCATCTGTTATAAACAGTCGTAAAATTCCATGTTAGTCTAGTTATGGCTTTTTGTATACATCTGCCTTGGAGCAGATGCGGGCTGATGTGATTTCCCGAAAATAACTGAATATCGTACAATCATAATGTTGTTTCTTCGGGAACAGGTTTTGGGCTAGAGTATATTCGTATTATTCACCGTTTATTCTTCAAAACAACCGAGATTTTTTCATTAGATAAATACCTAGAGTACCGCTGTAATAAGGTTAATGAACTCAAGGGAAGTTTACTCGAACACTAAAAATAATCTCTAAACATTTTCGTCTTTTTGTGAATCCCATGAAATCTTTTTGAACTGAGGTTTTTTAACATTTATTTTATTCTATATTAAATTTAATTCATATTGTTATTACTTTATTTTAAGTGTAAGTTAAAAAGTAAATTATATTAAGTGTTTGCATGTATTTTGATCAGCGATATCTAGAATGCGATATTGCTGAAAATCAATGTAAGAGTCTATCAAGATGAAATAATCATAATACGTGCAAGATCTCACAAAAATTCAAGTAATTTGGATATGAAACATTATATAATATATAATATCACTATAGCAATTTATCACAAATTAGATCAAGATCAATTAATATCATTGCTTATTAATTCAAGCAAATTTTCAATTAAGTCACGTATAGCTTCATTCAACAATATTATTTTGAATGAATTAACAACAGCTTCTCAGTATTTTATTACACACTGAAAGTAACAAATTAAAACACAAGTAAGTAACACTAAGTCTAGTTAGTTACACATTAAGTAACAAATGATACATGTTACATGTTTTCTCATGTTTTGTTAACAAATAAAGGTGTTAAGTATGTTCAGTTTATAATCTATTATTTCTCTTCTCGAAGTTGATTTATAAGTAATCTTTTGGAAGTCCTTACCATATTTTATATTTGTCATATTTCATATTTGGTTGAAAAATTAAAATAAATTTAGTTGTCACTTTGTTACAGCTTTGTGTGTATTTCATATCCAAGTGCTTTACTTGTAAAGTATCTCCTTTGAGTCAACAATACCTTTTGTAGGTACCTTTAATACCACACGTTTCTAGCATGGTATTACTAATAACTAACAAGCTAATTTTCAATAGATGTCTCTAGTAGCTACGAATGTGTATTATAATTTTACTGTTTGATAAGCACCAGTTATTGTTGTTATTGAATTCACAACGAATAACGCGCGAGGAATATAAACACTGATTAGTTTGACTTGTTATTTATTGATATAAAGATTCGCGTGATAGATGGAAGGATGGACAGGAAATGGGGTTTATGAGCAAGGCTGAACTGACGAAGAAACAAGGGTAAAAACAAAGATGCGAAGACCTCTGTTCAACAATCTATGTATAAACCCTTATTAGCATGGTACTAACCCAGCTAACCCAGCCGCTGTTTCCTAGAGGGTGAATCTTTGAGATTGATTGTACTGGATATGTCAAATTTTACATTACTAAAGAGCATTTGTCTAGAAAACAGACTTTGCATGTTTAACAGAAGCCATAAAATATGATCTTTGTAAGGAAGGGGCTCGACTTCAAGAAAGACGACTAAAGCGTAAGCACGCGGACACTCAAGAATATTATTTTCTTACATCAGATTACTAAATTTGAAAATATTTATAGGTCGAAGGTCACGCTGTCTATTAAGTTCCACTCAAAAGGTTAATTGTACTTTTAAAACAGCTAGAAAGTGGCCAATCATTACTATCAATCGATATACAATTTAAGTGATTCATTTAAACCTTATGTTACAATAAAAGCGACCGGAATACAAACAGATAAATAACAAAATTATTTTTTTACATGACAACACTCGACTTCATGTCATATCAAGTCTAAAAAAATAATTTGGTGACGCTCACCACATCCTCCGGATTCGCCGGACATTACTCGTGATTTCTGATTGTTTTCACTAAATTTTTTTCGGAGAAATAGACCATTGACTCCTAGAATTCGAAAATCAAACACAGAAAGGTAATAATCAAAGAAAAAATGGTGGACTGTAGAGCATTTGGAATAGAACAAGTGGATTGAAACTATGTGTCTTTTCAGTAATTATATACATACAATATAGAGACATAGAATGCGATCTCCCATGTATAATTTTTGTTATATTTTAAAGTCACCTTTTATCAACGAGGGTTTACCTGGACTGGGCTTATAGTTTAACGTGGGCTCCAAACCACGGTTCTCGGCATTAAGCCTAACGACTGGCGAGTGACCAACTTAGATATCATCCCAGATGATATCCGGTCTGGTTGGTACCCTGGCGTGACTGAGATCATTTTCCTTGTCGGATTTTGCACACTTGCCTAAGGACAATCACAAATGTTAAACGATCACAAACATAAATATACCACCATGCCCCAGCAGGATTCGAACCCGCGACTATCGCAACAGTAGGAGGACCGTCCTGTCGCCTTTACCACTGCGCCAAGCAAGCCAGCAGCAAATTTGCAACCAATAGCAGGCGGGGTCATTTATTACAGGGGAAAAATAACATATTAAAATATTTTGTTTGGTATTTGTATCAATCGTTTTAAAAATATATCACAAAACAATATCTGATCTGACAAACTGATTTTTCGAGCTTATTTTCTGTACATTGTTATCGCCATTACATTGTAATAAATATTATAAATTAAAAAGTTTTTTCAAAGTATACTTAAAAATACAAGATTTAGATTTACTGAATATAAGAATTACATATTTGAATTTTAACTATTAAACGTATTTTTTTTATTCGTATCATATATAGCAATGCAACATTTTTCAGTCTTGCCCTTTACAATCCCATAATTTTTTTAATCCGCCAGAACAAGCAACCATCAACCGCTTAATTCTTTTTTTTATTACATTGCCTAGTATACAATAACCTAATTAATCGTTTTAAAAAAGATCACCATTTGCTGACATAATATCTGGAAATTTGGTTTTGTACATTCTTTTCTCAATAAATAAAAAGATCTAGAGATAGCTTCGTACACAAACGAATTAAAATAGGTTCCTGGTACCGTTAAATAATATTTCGATAATATAACATAATAGCAGAGTCATAACAATATTACCTCATGTACACTTCGTTCTGGATCTGTTTGATGTTATACCGTCTGGTCCTTATCTACATGAAGTTGAAGTCACAGATTCGTCTATTTCATAAGTATATGCGGAAATACGTTATAGTTCAGTTTTCAATCATCTCAATTTTCTTAAAGAAAACATTAGATTTGTACTTATTTCTAATTCTTTTTGAATATTCTGATGCGGGCTGAGCAACTGCTGATTCCAATATTTAACAGGATTAAGAGAAAATGACTTATGAATAAATAGATTTTAATGAAAGATACTATTAAAATTATAATTAGGAATTGCATCTTGATTAAGTAATGATCTTTCACATTTGGACCCATAATCTTTTGGTCTGAAATGGAAAGAATAAAGCCTTCATTCATTTCTTTCATCCCTGAACTAGGAAATTATAAGAGGTTTCCTGATGTTTATCATTGTTTACTTTTAAAAATCTTTTCTGCGCTAGAGCAGAATCTTTTCGAAGACAATTAATTTTATTTGTTTATATCTTTTTACCTCTGGCCCTCTAATGTTAATAAAAAAGTTCTCTCCTCGTCATTGGACAACTTCTTCGACAGCTCTCATAGCAAACTGCCGTTGGAGCCCTTTTATTTGTTTATTGTTGTTGATTCACTTTGCTCACATCTTGCGAATTAATTAAATAATTTTACTTTGCACTACTTACTTTATTTGCACTAGTGAGTATTAAGTGATCCACATGAAATAAGGTTATTGACTCACAGCGACGTGGAAGCTACTGAAACACCTAGCCTGCTAGCTACTGAAAAGCACCTGAAGCTACACAAACAAACTACAGGAACTCATTTAATTAGTTTTATTTTAATTTGGGAAATATATATTGATGTATTAATCCCGTACTCGCCTTTTTGTGTATTAATGTAATTACAACAGAATAATGGTAATAAATTAATTGGTAAATTAATGTTTTACTAAACATATCTAATGTAAGATGTAATTAAGTGATCCAAGGCGATCTTAATTTGGGTCTAGACATGAATTCTGATTTATCGCGAGTGAGTGAATTAGAACCCCTCGGTTCGCCCGGTTTAAGGTGGCATCTATATCACGCCTACGTTGAAAGCATACTGTATTTGCCAGTCACCTTCTCTTCTAGGCAATAGCCAACTATAAAGGTTTTTTCATATTCCAAATAAGAGACCAGGTAGCGGTAACAATATGTGATCAAATACTCATCGGCAATATACCAAAATGATCCAAAATACCGCCATAAATATATTATAAAAGCGGTATTTTGAAAACTATTCGAACACAACAAATGTTTACGGGTATGCCCATTTATGTTCATGTTTTCTGATTATATGTTGTATATATAGACGTGTATTTTAAATTTAGAGTCATTTCTGCCGATATGTTCCTTTACGGCAGCATTCTGTCGCTTACACTGTCGAGACACCGGAGAATGGTCTTCCACGTCAGCCGACGGCATCGCTCACGATCCGAACGTCATTTCCTGACCGCGCTGTCCTATCTGTGGAAGCGATGACGTTTGCAGGAAATGCCCGGGAAACAAAGACGATATTTCATCCACGGCTCGCGAGATGAAACGGCGACCGTTATTGGGCTTGGGAAAGCTTGCACCGTTCTCCGTTTTTTTCCTGTTTTGTCTACCGGGAAAATTGGCAGCGTAGGCGTTGCGATTTAAGTGTAATATCGAGTTACACCCGACGTGTGCTATCGAGTTTTGTCTACCTTTTAGTTGTTTTTTTTTCATCAGCCATACGTTAAACTTCGAGAAGTTCAGTTTAAGTTATATCGTGGGAATACAAAAAAGTTGACGTAATATAATTAACTAACCCTGGAAGTCCTACAAGTGTTTCAAAAGAAAGTTTGTATTTAGTGAATTAATTTAAATACTAGAAAGTTGTCTATCGGAAAATGTTATAATGTTGGCAACATAAATACATTTGTTCGCTACACTATATTCTATACACTATACTACACTACACTACACTCTATCCCATGAATAAGTGTGTAAATATTGGCGAGGTCAGATGAATATTATAGGACCAACTTTAACATATTTTTGAGGTCCAGAAGGTATCATACCTCGGTCTCCAGTTCGACCGCAGGATCTAATGGTCCGGCTAAATCCAGCACGCTATCGACAAAGACAATGGCGTGTACAGTCTACTCTTCCCACTCCTCTGCAGAAAAAGTAAACTCCCAATCTCCGAGAAAGCGACTCTGTCAAACAAAATGCTAGTCCGTCCAGTCCAGCTCTTCACCGTCATAGATTTATGTCTTTAAAAATATCAAGTCTCGTGCCTGAAAACGTGCTTTCGCAGCACACTAATTTTTTTTTATTTTATTAAAAGAATATTCGAAAATTCAAATGTGATGATTGTCATGTGCAAGACAAGGAACGTTTTGATAGACCGAAAAAGTTTGAAGATGCGAAACTGCAAAAGTTGTTGGATGCAGGGCAGACGCAAAAACAATTAGTAGAAGCATTAAAGATGGTCCAAGAAACGATTGGCCATCGATTAGGAGCAATGGGGAAAAGCCAAAAGATGGGAAGATCGGTACCACAGCAATTGAATGTTGTTGCTGCTTCGAAGAAATTAGAAAATGGCTCGACGACTGATTTCGCTCAAAGGACAAAGAGTTTTTTTCAGATGACATCCATAATTTGCCTGAAAGATGGGCAAGATGTATAGAATCAAATGGCCAACACTTTGAATTTTCTCATTTTCTTGAAAATTATGTAGTTTTTTGCCGGTAATGACTTTCCGGTACACCTGATCCTTTAGACTGCAAATTACATATTTTCTAATATTCTATAATAAATTATCAGTAGTTACATATTTCTAAACTTTATTGTCACTTTGAGAAAATTAGAATGAATTTCTCACACTTCTACTTTGTTCTCGATCGACTTTTTCCATTCTGTTCAAGCTTTCGAATTAGAAGAATGCCTGGCGCATTATTTTGCGTTAGTGATATACCCCTCGGATATACTGCCTCTAAGCATTAAGTTACAATAAATAAATGTAAACTTACTTTGAGACACCTTTTCTGTTAGTGCTTTTAACACTAATTTTTAGTTTTTTTTAAATTAAAGAGTACTGTTTTTTGGCCTTTAATATTGATAAATTACATAACAAATTATGGAGTGGGAATAACAAATTACTAATGTAAATAAAACAATGAAACAAAAATAACGTTATCAAATAAAATTTATTTTAACATTGTAGTATTGTAGTAGGACTTAAGCTTTAGTTAATGAAACAGCCACAATAGTTTGTAGGTTAGAGTTGTTTTATTATATTTACATTGAACTCTTCCACGCCACCTATAAGGTAGAATTCTAGAAGTGTTTTTTTTATGTAGTAGTATCTCCAAGAGGCTTAATCTACCTTATTGACAATTATACATTCAAGTAATTAATTTTAGTTTCATTAGAGAGCATATTTACCTTTTTACGTTTAGTTCTTGATTCCTTCGTTCCTGTGTTTCCTTGTCAAGTCATTTTAATATCATTGTATTTCTCTAACTGCATTTTCTTTATCTGAAAAACAGTTACTATTAATTATCTCCTCATATATTGAAAATAATGCTATGTATATTCTGAACACTTGTTCACAATTCCACTATATGTCAAATTATTTTATCTGCCTGATGGAGTTTATCCAAACCGAAGGTATTATTGTAATGCTTCTTTCAATAGTGTATATTTTCTAGGCTTGCTTCCTAAAAACAGTAAATTATATAAAACACAAATATTTATAATATATTTACGTGTGGCCAAACACTCTCAGTTTTAGGAATAAAGGCATGAGTGGTTCCACCTTGAATATATTATATATATTAGGAATATATGTACAATATATTCGAATATATTCAAACATAAAATATTTAAAGCAAAACTAACTAATAATGTTTACCAAAATATTACAAATTTCATTAGTACACTGATATTTACATTGTTGTCAGTTTTCCCATTTTTCCCGCTGACGCAACATTGATAATTCCAATCACTTCTGAGCACTTGTTAAAACAATCTGCACGGCGTTCCGTTCGAAGATTGTTCTCATACAAATGCAAAGTAGACCATTCAGAGGAAATAACACCATTATTTCCGAGAAAGAAGCCAGCTAGTTCACGTACTCCACAGAAATACCACACGTGTAAAACATAAAGTTTTGTAATGCCTTTGGCGAATTTCCTTATGCACCAAACACATTGTCCCTAGAAACCCGATACTTTACTGACGTCCATATCGGTCTAGGATGCAGCGTCTGTAATTATCGCAATAATTAACATGTGGTACTATTGACGCCATCGGAACCAATTAATCTGTTTAGTGCTTGTGTATTTTTTTGGCCTCTCGAGCTTTTCATATTTGTTCTTGATATTAATGTGTTTTTCTTTTTTGCAGTTTTGGGAAACGAACCGGTGGAAGTGCCAGGAGGCAAAATGAGTGTTTCGTCCTTGAACCTTCGGAGATGATCGTTGTAAGTACATTTAACTTTTTTTCTATTTAAGCAACAGTACTAATCGGGACGATTTTTTCTACGTTGCCAATTCTTGTTAATGTATATATTTTACCAATTAAATCATAAAAATATCATATAGTCTATTCAAAGTTTCTTTGTACATGCGTCATCAAGATGTTTAATATATTGCCTGTCGCAATTTGTAAATTCGTTTCAGAATCAATTAAAAAGAGACACAATACTGTCTTATTAGTTCGAACACGTAAACGAATGAGCCTGTCAAAGTCGTCCGGTTGTCAGACGTATGCAACATTCTTGAAAGCAATTGCAATAAGAGGTTAGAACTCTAACCTATAAACTATTGTGGCAGTATAATTAACTATAATTTTTAGATGTACTATAATGTTAAAATAAACAAATGTATTATAAATATTATATGTATTATAACATTTTTGTTCTATTATTTTATTTGTATTAGAATTTTGTTGTATATCAAAGCCCAACTGAACTAAAACTCTGAGTTGATGTGACAACATTGCGACGTTTTGACGTCACAACTTTAGATGACGTATGTACATATGTATATAATATACTAGAAGTTCACGAACTTTTTATAATAATATTTAACAACCAAAATTACCTTCTGCAGGGGTCAGACAAAATAATTTAAATACCTGACTTATACTCAATTATATATCGAGTGTCCGAATAGTTTCCAGCTTAGTGTTGACCCATATTCGTACAAAAACATCCGCCAATTCCTTCACTGATGTTGGAAATGGAAATCCTTTCACTCTATGCTCTAAATATCGCCATAATGAGGGAAAATATTTGATAATATTCTGGTGGTCAAAAACTGAACCTTTTAAACAATGTGTATGATCATCAATCTTGGAATTTGGCAGAGTTTACCAGCAATGTGCTATTCGTTTTAAGAATCTTGAATCATGAATGGAAGAACAATGTTACAAATGAAATACTACTGAAACTGGTCCGATTCGACAAGATCGTCAATAGTGTATTGAAAACTGTTTTTATGAACAAGTTAAATGAACTATTCTTTAATTATGATGATAAGATATTAAGAGATTTATTGACGTAATTATACACCATTAATTATAATTAATAACTTAGTAATAAAATTTACTTTAACTGCTGTTCTACTAAGTTACAAAACCTTATAATTTTTTAAAAATTTATATAAAATCTCTAAAAACTAATTCATAGTTCTTATATTTCTGTTCTGAGTTCTTAAGTGTGTTATAAATAGAAATCGTTTAATTTTTGTCTATTCATTGAACAAAATTATTAAAATGTTTACGCTCCTACTTATTTGTTACATCTATCTATTTGTTTGCCATTTTTATTCCCCAATGTTGACGGGCAGAACTACACGTAACTCCTATTGTTTTAGTAGTACTATTTTAAGACACCAAACAGGAAGTTTTTCATTCAATCCATCAAATCTAGTAGGCCATTGTTTTGATTGCAAAATTTGGAAGCTTTTTCAATAATAGTTCGTAGTAAATCCTTGGCGATCTATGATTAGGAATCAAAAATATACGAATTGGTTGAATCCTTTGATCAATGCCTTTTAAGACCTGCTTTTTGAATATATTTTTGTTTTCTTCGTCCCTGATAATCTTATTAGTATATGTAATATATTCATGATGTTGTTGATGGATATAGAACAATACATAGCGACCATGGACACTTCCTCTTTATAGCTGAGTCTTTTTTTTTCGTCAGCATATATCAACAATATTTTATTGTATCCTAACCCACATTTTTATATTGATTATGTTATGTAGTATATATCGAATGTATATCACCTTTTCATTTTTTAAAATTATTACAAATAGATTTTCTTTCTTATGTTTATTCAAAATTTAAAATTCCTTTTATTTTTTATATTTTCTATACTAATAAGTAATATCTAGATCTACAAAACTAGTTCGAACTATTCGAGTAAGAAATAACCTTTAACTTTTTCAAAAAACGCAATGTTTTGGTGTAAACACTTTTTAACTTTTCAGTTAAATTTAAAACAAGTCTTTTGTTGATTAATAGTCTGTACTTTAATTATGCTTTACTTACTTACTTTTTAAATTTTTATTAGTTATACTTTATGTCTATTCTTAAAAGCTCTATGGCACCCAAAAATAATCCAAAACGGCTTTCAACTTCGACTATCTGAAATATGGGAAGAATTGCTAATTTTTAGTGATAATTTCTATTGGAGATCAGTCGTTTTTCTTCCAGTTGCAATGGATAATTCATGTTTCATGAAAACTTTGCTAAACTTATGAACAAAGATGTTGAAAGTTTAACATTTATGAAGAACGTAAATTATTTCTGATTGGTCCCTATTTTTTGACACTGACCAAGGTGTTGCAGTTACTGTTACTGCTGAATGTACCATTGACATGTACCAAGACATGATTCGAAATTTTCTTGCCCCTGAAATGGAAGAGCGAGAACTAGAGGATATTTGATTTCAGCAAGATAGGGCCATATCACATACAGCTCGTTCAACAATTCAATTATTGATTCAATTATTGGCGATTTAACATGACTTAACATGAAATGTTTATGTGAATAAGCCCCAAACGATTCAACATCTTAAAGACAATTTTCGTCACGAAATTGAAGAAATTCGGCTCAGATGTTGCGGGGATGTCATGAAAAAGAGTCGAAAGTTGCGAAAAAGCGAATCGCGGTCACCATTTAGCCGATATAATTTTTCAATCATAACGAAAAAAAAATGTTTAGACCAAATAAACGTTTGATGACAACCAAACTGACTTTATCTTTTCTTTGAGCAAAATTATAGGCAATCAAAATGATAACGGGACTTTTGCCCCACGTTGTACTGTGTATCTAGAATTATATTATCAAATATAATTTCTAACCATTTTACTATTTAAATGTTCACTTATTATTGTTATTATACGTGTTTTATAATTATTTGAAAGTAAAAATAGCGTTCCATTAAAGAAATAAAAATATGGTACATATTTTTCTTACTATATTCCCATTGAGGTACATCAATAATAATGTCCCAGAGATGTTTTTGCAAATCAATGTAATTAGCCACATTCAATTTCACTTGTGTCCCATTACACAAACATATAGTATCTGGTTTAGTAGACCGTGATTAGTTTAAAACACAAAACTGATATGGCCAATCTCTTATCTCTACAAACATTAGTAATAATTCGTGGAATTCCATAGTGATTAACGAATAAATATGATTCACAATTAACAACGATCTGATTTGATGTTGGTGTTGATCGTCCTTTATTCGGAACGGATATTTGAGGTTTAGATAGGTTTTGCTGACATCATTCCGTTTATTTTTGATAAAGGTATTTTCGTTAGTACAACCAAGGGAGCTTTTTTCTAGAGATATCTTAAATATTGGATTTCTTGTGAAAAATCTTATTTCTTAACGATTTGTTATGTTTATAAGATCATAGGTCATAAGATTTCAAATCATCCAGTGGCACAAATCTTAAACCATTAGCAGTTACATTTTTTTATAACATCTTTATTAGTACAATCTTTTTTTTTATTACTCTTCGTGAGTCCACAATCTGCCCTATTGGCAATAAGTATAGTACAATCTTAATTATAAATTAATTTATTACTACTTTTCATTTGTACTTGGATTAATTCACAAGCAAGACGAGTGCGAGAAAATACATCAATATGTATTCCTCAATTATAAAATTATAATAACTTATAGCCATAGTTTACACTAAAGGTATACACTTTATATAAGTTTGTATGGCTTGGTTCGCTTCAATCTCCTGACATCCTGCGCTTTCCAGCAGTTGTATTGCTTCCACGTTAATATGGTTTAGTAATCTTCTTTCGTGTTTCAAGGCGAAATCTTGGATAACCTCGCAAATCCATTTAATTTCCAGGTCATCGTGCAATTCTTCGTTGGTTACGTATCGATAAGCATTGGTAATCAATCGAACAGCATTGTTTGGACAGCGTTGGATGACAAGTTGATTTTAATTTTTAATGCAACCCCATATTTAAACCCCATAGGTCCAAATTGGCTTTATAATTGTCTTATAAATCAACCTCTTTGATTTTAGGTCAAGTTGAAAGTATCTTCCGACTAACCAGTATAGTTTTTTTATTTTGGTTCTAATGTGTTTTGCTTTTTGTCTAACATGATGTTCCGAGATATTTAGCTAATTCTATTAGCGTTGCATAAAAGACCTTGTTGAATCTTTCTATCGAAGATAGAAGGTTATAGACATATTCAGAGAATTGTTAGATTAATAGACTTCAATTATATGAAGAGATCTGGGTTAAAATTGCTGACAAATACTTGAAGTAAAGAATAATTGATTTTAATTAATTGGTTTTGAAACCTTCAAAATAGAATAAGATTGAATGGATTTTCAAGGAGAACTCATTTTGAAGTCATCATGTGGCGTTTTGATGGATTGAGGGATTTATTATGCGAAACCAAATGCCCTATAAATGAATTCCTAAGTCGAATTTAAATATTTTTTGAGGTTAAATAGTTTCCTACCAAATTACAAAACTAGTAGAAATTAACATTCTTAGAAACACAAGTTCAGGTCTTGTATGTTGGTGTTATTCAACGATGGTTATTTAAGTAACATAAATATATAAATCGGTATTTTTGCTATATCCTGAAAGGAATAGTTATCCGATATGGATATTACTTCGGGGAACTAAAATTAATGCATATCATTTATTATCTCACCAACATCCAATAATAGAATACTTAGAAAATCCATCACTTCCTGAACAAGCTTTCTATTATATTTCTATAAAATATGTTATTCCCGGCAAATTATAAAATAAACAAAGAAATTTATACTTCAGCGTTCATCAAATTACTCTGGTTTCGTAATGAATATATCTGGATTCATAAAACATTTGATAGATATCATTTGCTACTCCTCAGGTAATTCTCAAAGGGTCATTAAATGGATATTATAATATTGATGGATAGTATTTCTCGATAATATTAATTAATTCATAATATATATTAATAATATTCATTTCTGGCTTTGGTTTCTTTTTTTCTTTACAGAATGGATTATCATCATCAACTAATAAACTTTGAAACAAAACTTAATCCTCTATCAGTTTATTCCTAAAAGGTGTGTATGTAACCAGCCCTAAAGTTCTGTTTATGCCAACGAAATTAACGAATTGTTAAAAAACATTCTCTTTAAACGCTCTAAAATTGACGCCTTTTACATTGAACGACTTTGGTAAGCCAACACGTACTAAAAATTCCTCAAAAAGTCTTGAAGGGTTAGCAGTCCGGTCCCTGCTTTCATCATCAGTTTACCTAAATAGCCGAAATAACAATTAGTTGTCTGTATGCCTCAATAATATTTAAAGAAATATCCTCTAACGCCTAACCGTTGAGGAGTTGTGTCTTCCGTCACATCAGCTCAACAGTAACCTTATACACAAATATCTGATTATTTTAGATAAAAATATGTGAGAACATTGTACGTGCCTTTGACATTTGGAGGTTTCCCTCGATTTTCCCGGATTCCACCATCAAATCCTGACTTGGTTCCTCCGAACAACAAACAAGCTACAAACTCCTACAAAAAGTATCCCTCCAAAATGTTTATGATTTCATTAATTTTAATTTTTTATCAACAGTAAGTGCTAATTGCCAATCTTGTGCGATTAGATTTCATCATATAATTTTTACTATTGCTTATTAATTGACAATAAATCCCCGTAATCTCCGTTTATCGATAAAACGACTAATTCTCTAAATCAAAGTTCTGTGTAATCAATTGGAATTGGAAAACAATTAATTCATTTTGGGTTCGATAATATTTTTTTCTATCTTGTCTGGTATATAAGCGGAGCAAAACAATTTGTAAACAAAATAATGACTCGTTTCCTTGTCGAGCCGTCTTTATCTTATCCCCCGTTCTTCACTATTTGTCTTAAGCCGTGTAAATACAACACGACCGATAGAAGGCAGCGAACAGACGGAAGAGGGCAGGCAAACACGCTTCGTAACCAGCTTATATAGTGCATATGGAGTGCTAACTTAGTAGATATAATCCTAGAATTGTTTTGTCTGGGCAGAGAAAACGCTAGCATATAATTGGCTAGTTTAAATTACTATTACAGCCATCTAAATATTTCCTAATGTTTTTGTTCCCTTATACTGAAAGCAGACTAAGTTTGGGCCTATTAATACAAGCATGTATTGAAGCGTATATATATATATATATATATATATATATATATATATATATATATATATATAAAGAATTGAATATATTGAAGAATACATATATATACATATATATACATATATTTATATATATATATATATATATATATACATTGAAGAAGAATTTCTGACTCCATGCGTTGGATCAAAAAAAAGCAGGTAAAAACAATGTTAAGTTATACACACACATTCTTAATCTAGTTAGTTTGGGTTATTTAAAAAAATTTATACTTTGTAAATTAAACACAAATAATGTGTATGTTATGTATATAAACAATTGAATATAAAACATTTTTTATTATCATAAATATAACTGAGTTCAATACACAACACAGTACACAATGTATATTATGTTGAAGACTATCTATTTTTAAATATTTTCGTTTAGATATTTTATTGTAAGTTTATAACTGCATCCATATAAGCTGAATTATGTTTACATGTTGCAATAAACAAACTATACTTAACTATTAACTCTCTAATCATATCTTGTTGAGAATGCTCAATACAATTGATTGTACAGGCATTTGCATATATAAAATATTGTTTGTTTGTTAATAATGTTAATAATGTTGTGGATAATCTGGGGAATAAATAGAACAGCCGAGACATTGCTTGCCAATCAAATTGATATTGTCAAACAATTTATCGAAAAACAGTATCAATTCTGCTGTATGGTCCTGCAGAAGGAGTACTGGTCTGGTGCTGGTGCAGAGAGGTATACTGGCCAGGATACCAAGATATTAATTACCATGATAATAATTACACTTCATTTAACATAATTAGGACATGAAATCTAAAAAAAGACTTAGCTGCAGCACTTTAATTTTATTTATTTTTTCCCTAATAACATAATTGTCAATAAACTTGTTACAGCGCTAAAATTGGCTCCTTTTATCGACCATATAAAATTGTTCAGATTTAAACAGTTCATTTTAACTAAAAAATAATTGTCAAAAAACAACTACAAAATAGAAATATTTAACATGTTTTCTTATAATTTTTTTAAATTTGCTCGAACTCGAAAGAGACGTTTTTAATAAAAGCTATGTCGAAAAATATTAATCCGAAATCCTTTGTATATAAATCAAATTGTTTCTATGGAAAGTATATATAGATTTTTTTAATTATTAATCTCTTAGAACGTCAACAATCTACCCGTAGGCAATAAATATTATTATATGATTTCCGTTATATAATATAACCATCCTGACATGTATAAGATCACTTCACTAACTGATCTGCTGTACAACTTATTTAAATCTTATTCTAGATACTATTCTAAATTATTTTAAAGTCTATCCTAACTTATTCTAAAGATTATTCTAACTTATTCTAGAGATTATTAAATTTCACTCTATGTCTATTAATCAGTTCGTATGGCAGTTTGCGTTTGAGACTATGCGCACTGTCATCGCGCACATTTAACTGTTTGGCGAGTGCATTGGGATGCACTAATGAATAGTCTTTAACTTCGTACTTCGCTAACACTTCGAATTACACTCGTTATGGGTTCTAAAAGGATATCGCGCTGAATAAGTTTGTTGGACACGTAATATAGGACGATGACTCGCAACACTTTATTCTGGAACCTCTGGAGGATATTTATGTTACATTTGCTAGTAGTACCCCACACTTCAATACCATTGGTCTAAATGGGCCTAAGTATTGACTTATACAGCAAAACCTTGTTATCTAATGATAATTCAGATTTACGCCCTATCAGCCAATACATTTGGTTTAGTTTAAGCTCAAGCTGTTTGCTTTTTTTCACTATATGTTTTTTCCATATCAAACGTCGTGCAAAGTTAATTCCCAGATATTTAACTCTGCCTGTTTACGAAAGTTCGTGATTATTCAATTTTACTGAGGGACATGTTCTTCTACAAAGGGCGAATGTCACATGGGTAGATTTTGTCTCATTTTCTTTGATATGCCATCTTTTCAACCACAATTCGACTTTGTTAAGATGAAGTTTCTTGTGACTGTATCGTCAGTATATGTTGCAACAGTAGTGTTTCTGGAAGTCGGTAGGTCAGCTGTATACAATAGATATAACAATTGGCCAAGACCTCTGCCCTGCGGAACACCCGAATATATGGGCTGTAGGTCAGTGTATTCATCACCCTGTTTGACAATAAAATGTGTCTATGAGATATGATTTCAGCAGTTGAAAGTGCGTTTAGGGCAAAAGCTTTTTCAATTTAACATACAGCTCAATAAGAAATATCGAGAAATGCGGCGAAGCAATATTTTTTATCGTTTAAGTTTCCGTTGATTTGATTGGCTGATCTATATACTTGTTCTGTTGTTTCATGTTTATTACGGAAGCCAAATTGATGATCTAGAATAATATTTCTTTCCTCTGCGATTATTTTAAGTCTTTTATTGTATAGTTTTTCGAAATGTTTAGAGATGACAGGTAACAGGCTTATAGGACGATAAAAGGAGACGTGTTCTGATTTTTTCCCAGGTTTAAGAATCAGGGAAGTATATAATCACCAAACAGGTTCAAAATATTCAGTAACTTCTTGATTATCTCCACAAGATATAAGCGCTCGTACTGTACGTCTTGTTTTCTAGGACAATTTTCTGAAAGCCAATTATGTCAAATTTAGCATAAAAATAAAATAAAACTCTGATTCACGTGTACCCATTTAAGATCCTCTTGTATATTCTCTATATTTCATAAGTTAATCCTCTATTTACTAGAGGGCAAGTAGGCGGACACGCTTTGTAACCAGCCCTGGCCGACCGTGGAAGATTTCGACCAGGTTACGATTGCCAGTTGGAACCGATGTCGTTGCCATAGTTATGGTAAAATTGCGAAGCGACCTTTGACCTTTCGCGTTCGACACAATTCACCTGTCGAACGCAATAGATAAAAGAGCGTTACGCTAATAACGCGGAGTCTGGGTGGGTATAGAGATTCATGACGGTGTCGTTTTCTTAATATCATTTTCGGTGATACGGTACACAAAGGGTTGGGTAAATATTTCTATAGAATATAGGCGGTGTGATATTTGAATTCGATCTGCAGGTTGCTTTGAAGGTAATTGGTTTAATTGCAATTTTTTTCTTTATATTATTCGCTTGCATGTGTTCCGATCATTTTTTCAATTTAAAGGGGCATTTAGTGAGAAAAATTGGTACAAGATATATTAATCAGAATATTTTTCATCTTTTTCTAAAAATTTTTCCCATGCAACAGAGCGTCTTTCACAATTCTTGCAACGTGTAATCGAGAGTTGTCATCCAAGAGCATGATTTTGCGTCTGTTACTCGCTAGTGATGGTCTTCTTTTCAATCCACCATATGCACAGCATGACTTTATGGGTAATGCATTCGCTTTGATGTCGATGTGGATGCTTCTCATGGACTAACCCTTGACTTTTTGCCCTTCAAATTGTCGTAGTAGACCCACTCTTCATCACAAGTTCTTCTTTTCTTAACTGGACAAACAATGAAAATAAATGAAATGATGTTGAAACGGTTTGAATTGACGTTTTAATCCAATTCGTGTTGTTGTGGTTGTTTACACTGATTTTTTCGTCTTCGCTAATAGATATCGCAGATAAAAATATATATAAGCACCTATTAGGCAAGTATTACCCGATATTACTTATTTATGTGTTACAAACAAATCAACATTCACAATAACATTGTCAGTAAATGTAAAACCAGAATAGATCAAGTAGATAATGACATCAAGGCACAAATACATTTTTCAAATCTCTGATCCAGTTTGTTGTCCTAAATGTAACTGCATGATTTCCTGTCCTGTCTAAAGTTTTGACTAAAATTTGTCTTTCATTTCCGTAATCACTTGTTGGATTATCTGAAAGTTGTCAATTATATAGCTGTCCCGAACCAATGTTTTGAATTGAAATAAAAATCACAGTTATTTTAGCAAATAGTCCCTATAGCTTTGTTAACATTTTCCATGATCATTTTACATATATAGAGCTGAATTTCATTGATGCAGCGTTGAATCACCTGCTTCATTAAACTAGTGGTTATGATGTTATCAGTATCAGTCAAATGATATTTCAAACCTAAATCGCATCTGATGACGATTAATGAAGCCGAAGAAAGGTAAAAAAAAGCAGAAATAATCAGAAACAATTTATTGATATTGGCACCAGCTCTTGTCAATTAAACTATGCAATCATAGAGATTTTCTAGAGTCATCACTTTGTGATATTTGTCTGTCACTTGTGTGTTTTATAGTATACAGATTTTACACTGAAAACTAACGTTATCGTGTTTCTGCTTCTATAATCACCGTAGTTCTTTCTATATTTGATTTACTTGCATCAGTTGTGGCCATAATACTTTTTTTCTGTTTAAATTTCTTATTCCACGTCTACGGACACTTTGATCGTTCTGTTACATTCTTTATCTTCGTTGAGCATTCGGTGCTAGCATCTACATTGAAGTGAAAAATTAAAACTCTCACCGTCAGTGATGAGAATTATCTTCTTTCATCCAACAATCTTCTATTATATTTATGACGTACTTATTTTAACTACTATTTACAGCTATAGTGACCTAAAGGAAAATGGCGGAAGTTCTATGCTTATTAAAAATGTCACTTTTATCTTTGATTGTATATGTTCAACCAGTTATAATGTTGATGTGATGTGAAACCAACGAAATAACATTAAACCGTAAATTTTATGTGTATTAGATGCTCAGTTTAATTTATAACTCATAAAATCGTGTACTGTACTATTCTAATGATATGTAAATTGATAGTAATAGCTTATCCATAAAGTTACTTAATCTTTGCTAGAAGTATTTTGCGTTTTACTAAATAGGTCCATTACATTTTAACACGATAAGGAGGTTGTCATAAAACAATTTAGTGAAGGGGTATTTTTCATGTGTTTTATGAATGATGAATTACATCATATTTAACTATAAAATGTAAGATAATATTACACATCCTGATATACATTATGTAGATGTAGGTTCCAGGATATTTATATTTTCTGGCACTCCCATTAGCATAACTTTCATTTTACTATTATTGATTATCATTCCGTATTTCTTTAGGACAATCGTTTTTTTTACATCTCTGTGGTCTGGTCTATCAGTTGTTATTACTACATTATCCGCAAAAACTCCTACCGATTTTTTTAATTTTTCGCTTGTATCTATAGTTCAATATATTTCCACATATGTTATATAGAACTATAGTCTTATATTACTGATTTTAGATGATTGTTCATATATCTTTATGACTATGCATAACATCCCTCTATAATTATTACTATTCCTTTTTTATATATGTTTATGTATAGGAGCATTAAATGATATTTGTCAATCATGAGGTTCGTTCTTTCTATACTCTATTGTACCTTTACACTCATAATTCAGTGAGAGTTTCCCGATTCATTTTTAAAACTTTTCTGGAAAATGTACTTCTAAAATTATTATAAAACTAGATGGCTCGTTGAGATACGAAGATCACCTACATCGATCTTGCAAATTTTCTCCGACAATAACTGTTTGTACGGACGTTTGTACTTCTTGGACAATATTTCGCTTCACTAAGAATAGGTATAGTAAGAATTGATGATCCGCATCTGGTATTGAACAGCATTTGAATAGATCTGCATCTGGTAGTTTTCTTACTGAGTGATAATTGTGTTCTTATATCTGTAATTGCCTAAGAACTTTATTAACTTATTTCTGATACAAATTTTAATGTTACAAAAGAACTTTTATGGTATAATACGTTGAATGAAGTTGTCCTGTACAATATGCGTTGTCCCAAACGACGTCATTTGGAAACAAATATTATATTTTCGAATGTTGGTCAAGAAGTGGCTGGAATCATTTGCCATCTCAGAAACTAATAGCGTAATTTCTGGTGGTGAGACCAGTTGTGGAAATCTTACTTTTCCACTAGTACAACGTAACATTCATTTCCCCAATTGTAATTGATTTACTGGCAGTATAATCTATTTCGGATGGACTTGGAATACTGTTCGTTCCTGGATCACAGGAGCTCTGGATCTGTTGAATTGCACACACTCATTGCATTCTAAGCCTAATCATTTAATTTCCAGTCTCTTGAACGCAATTGCCACATACCATACTATTATCATTTTTTTTTGCTAGTCGGTTAACACCCTACCTCACTCGTTGCATATTTGGTTAACTTCTCCTTGGCATTGTTAATAAGTTCTCATGCACTAAATTTATATATATATATATATATATATATATATATATATATATATATATATATATCATTATTTTCACTCGATTTTCAAGTTATCGAATCGATGTACTGGTTAAAAAATACCTACATTTGTATGAAATATAAATCGTAGTAAAGTACTAAACCCATAAATTATATTTAAATAGTGGGTAATAGTTTAAATAGTATTCAACATTTTTCGTCACAAAATGCATTTCCGAAAGCACCCAAAAATGTTAATCCTTTTGGGACAGTGAAACTTTGTGAAAACAAAATTGTTATTTTTACTATTTTCCTCGAAATGAAATGTTTCCATACTTTCTCACCATATAAACCTCCCCTGGAGTTAGTTAAAGTAACAAAAATTAATCAAATTAACCCAGCGGTTCTCGAGTTTTAGTGAGACTAACGAATAACAATTTATTCATTCAATAATATATAGAAGATTATATTCTCATAATTAATAATTATATGATAACAATTTTATATAATTAACGCAGAAAAAGAAAGAGAATTAAAATTTATATGCACGATGGAGGAGAAACTTGATTTTGACACGGAAATAATTATAAAAAACCTTTTCGGTCTCTACCCACCGCGAAGTTTCCAAAAATGAAGTAGGTTTTCCTGTCGGATCGCGGGCAAAGCTAACCCGAACGAACGCCTTCTCTCGTTCTCTTCGCCCCGTTTTATTTTAGACACGCCATATGCGACGCGTCCACGGTCTGGGCCCAGGACTGTCGGAATAGGTCTCCCGCCACCGCATCTCTCTTATCAGTCCCCGTTCTTACAGCGTATCGGAAAGACGATTTTTTGCCTCTTCGGTTAATACGTCGATTTTTCCGATCGTCTTCGCAGTCAGTTTGGAACGAGATCGGGCTGTGTTTGCGAAACTTCTTCGTTATATTTAGTTTATCGTTCTTTGTGCTCGAAAAAATTCAGTTCGGTTTTTCTTTAGCGTTGATACGACGCCGTGACCGTTCGTGAGTGACTCTGGGATAATTTTCAGTGTTTGGTGTCGTTTATGTGGTACATAACAATTACTGGTTTAATACATTTTTATATTTATGCTAAAAAAATCAAAGAAAATGTCAAAAAGCCAAATATGCAAGTCTAATTGGTCCATATTAAATCAAAATCACTTCAAATTAAAGAATTCCATCATAGAAGCCAAATATACAACTCTAATTTTGTAATAAAACATGGTTTTTAATAGTGATAACAAATTCCACATAAATGCATTCGTTGAGTATAAAAACCCAGTCAAGTAACGCCTATTAAAATGATTTTATGTTATTTATATTATGTTGTTTATGTGATTATTTATATACCTGATAATGGATTCATTAAGTCGACTTTGAAATATTTTTTTTATGACTTAGTACTTGTAGTGCCATCTAAATTAAGTTATTTGAACTAATTAATAAGGTTATACGGTTTACACTTTTTGACAATGATTATACGACAATAAATTGAATAAATTTAATTCAACGTTAAAGAACGTATTTGTTTGAAAAATGTTAAGCTAATGAATAGTTATTTATCGATATTAGTGTTGATAACGCCAGAAAGATGGCACCACCAGTTTTAAACATGTACTAATTTTTAAAACAGTAAATAATCTTAATTCGTAGTCTAATAATACAAATTGATGATTAACAGCATATTACGCTTAATCTGTCACGCATTTCGTCGAAGAATTTTATCTATCCGATTAATAGTTTGCAATCACTGAGTGTCATACTTTCTTCACAAAAGCATATTCAACATTTAATGTTATTCAGATTCAATTATGTTTTCTGTTATATGAAAAATAAGTTTTATTTATTTTTCCATTTTCAAAATTTGTGCAAAATTCCTTTTATTTAAGTGCATTGATGTCAAAGAACATTTGTCGAATCACCTAGACTAGGTAGCGGACCCCGGGGCGTTCCTTATATTCAATTCTTTCTTTACTTGGCCTACCTATTATAATATTAAATAAAAAAAATTGAACCGACTTAAAAAATTAATAAGGAAGTCACTAAAAATTAAAAAATAACCAAACTTAAGATTTTTAACAGAAAAAAAAAGTACATAATAATCGCTGTAATAACTAAATAAAAATTATCAAAACCTTATTTAATCTATCTACTACATGTATTTACTGTATATGTACGGAAGATACTCTCAACTTGATCTAAAATCAAAGAGATTGATTTATCACAAAAATTCAAATCAACTAGTCATTCAACGCTGTCAAAACAAAATTCTTTGATTAATTACCAATGCCTATCGCTACGTAACCAACGAAGAACTGCACGATGACCTGGAAATCAAATGGATATGCGAAGTTATCCAAGATTTAGTCTTAAAACACTAAAGAAGATTACTAAATCATACTAACGTGGAAGCAATAGAACTACTGGACAACGCGCAGGATATCAGAAGATACCAACCGTACCAAACCGTACGAACTTATATAAAGTGTATACCTTTAGTGTAAACTATAGGTTAAGTTATTATAATTTCATAAATTAGGAATACATATTTTTGTATTTATTTCGCACTCGTCTTGCTTGTGAATTAATCCAAGTAAAAATGAAATATAATAATAAAATAACTTATAATTAAGATTGTATTAAGTATATCTAATAATAATGTTATTAAAGAAAAACTATATACACATAATTTAACTTAATATCTACCTCAACCTATTAATCTTATAATATTATTTCAAGTACTAACTGGTGGGTGCCGAGCCCAAACAGTATAAAAATAATAATATAATTTTGTGACATATTCAAAAAATTAAGTTACCAACAAAATAAATCTAAATTAATATAACTGGGTTCGGCACCGACTTTAAAGTAGTCAGTTGGTAGTAGTTAAAATAATATTGTAAATAGATAAATAGGTTGAGGTAGATATTAAGCTAAATTGTGTGTATATAGTAGAATATAAAATATGTGTAGTAGATAGGTTTTAATAAGGTTTTTGATAATTTTTAGTTAGTTATTACAAAGACTATTATGTACATATTTTATTTAGTTTTTGGTGACTTGATTTTTTGAAGTCGGTTCAATTTTTTTTGTTAAAAATATTTTATTACATTTTAATATTTTTTATAACGGTAGTATGATTGCCGCACGGTAACTGCAACAATTCTTGTAAATTGCTACAAATTTTATCGTATGTTTATGTGTAGTTTTTAATGTTTGAATGTGCATGTAATAGATATCGTTGTACCTGAAAGAATTTTGCTAATGCGTCACGGATACGCACAAAGCGCCTACAAAATTCGCGTGAATCATTTTTCGGACGCTTTGACGAAACAACAACAATTTTGCCTTTCCACACACGTCCGTTTTTATTGTGATTTAAAAGGTTTTTCGCCCTATTTCGTGGCCCTGGCGGTTACCTCATTCCTCGTTTACAGCACACGAGCTCGAACAGAACGGATATGATACCGAGCTTCCTTAATTAATAATAAATAATCTTGGGTTTCGGAATATGCACACATCAGTACTCGTACGACCATCCAAGCCGGCACCGCGTTCGCCCAAACGAACGTACCGAAAAGTGGTTAACGAACGGACGCGATATTTCGTCGAAAATGGTCTAAATTTTTTTGTCGGTTGATTTTAGCGGTTTAATAACATACTTAATCTTTATCGGGCAGTGTTGAGTGCACGAAAGTAAAAGTGAAAGTGATCGTACAAAAAGAAATAAAGCTAAAATCAGACTACAGTCCGCGCGATTCTATTAAATAATTATCTAATTGTTCAAATAGATTGGTAATAAAGAGAAGGTACCCATTAGTGAAACTCGTATAACTGGTAAAATATTTTCGGTTAGGTATTTTTTCGAATCGCGTCTAACGTTAGTTGGTTGGTAATTCCCTTTCGTTAATTTAATCGCACAATAATCTAAACATTGGAAATTGGGAATTTACTTGTTTTTTATTGCTTTCTTACAATCGCGCTTTAACATATTTATGCAATAAATATGTTCTTTTTTTTTATACCACAATCATAAGGTTCATTAGAAGCTTATGTTAGAACCGCTCTAAAAATCTAAAAACGAAGTTTTGTCGAAATATAGGATGGGACAAAATTCCCGCTACCATTTTGATTGCGCGCTAAATTTTTCGTCTAAAGTGATAATGAGCGACGAAGCCCATTTTCTTCTCAGTGGCCACTTCAATAAATAGAACAGTTGGTTTTGGGGAACACAGAATCCTCAATTCATGAAGTATCATTGCAAACACTAAAACCAACTGTATGGTGTGGTATTCATGCTGGAAACATCATTAGTCCCTATTTTCTTTTGACAATAATCAAGGTGTTGCAGTTACTGTTACTGCTGAACGGTACCAAGACATAATTCGAAATTTTCTTGTGCCTGAAATGGAAGAGCAAGGACTAGAGGGCATGTAGTTTCAGCAATATGGAGCCACAGCATACACAGATCGTTCAACATTTCAATTATTGAATAAAGTTTTTCCACGAAGACTAATTTCGCAAAGTGGCTATTTAGCATGGCCAGCAAGATCTCCGGATTAACAGCACCAGACTTTTTCTTATGCGGTTTTCTGAAATCAAAAATTAGCCCCTAACGACTCAACGTCTTAAAGACAATATTCGAAATTGAAGAAATTCATCCTGAGATGTTGCAGAATGTCATGTAAAATGCCTAAAAACGAACCAAAAGCTGCATAACGAATCGCGGTCATCATTTAGTCAATATAATTTTTCATTCATAACGAAAAACCGAATGAATAAAATGAATGAAAATGGATGAATTTATGAAAACCAAACTCACTTATTATATTTATTTCTTTGAGTAAAGTTATAGGCAATCAAAATGGGAGCGTGACTTTTGCCCCAACTGTTACTTTTTTCGAGAGGCTTAACATGGTATCTCCAATTTTACTGAACCAATTTACTTGAAATTTGGTGTATCATCTCGATTAACAAAAATTTTGATTTTAAAATTTTGGACTAAAATAGTCTAGGAGTTATTCCTTAGGCCAAATTATCTTCCCATTAGTATCAAAGACCCGCTAATTAGGAATCAGGCAAGCATTTAAGTTTATATTGTATAGTGTCCGAGATATAAACCGCCTAAATTAATACTCTCTCGGTGCTTTCTTCCGTTCCACAATTACTAAAACCACCATACCCAATGAAGAATTGACCAAAGGATCTTCCCTAGGGTTATCAGACGCACTAATTACGAATCTGGCAAGTCCAATATATTGCTTATAGTTCCAGAGCAATATAAGCGGCCAAAATTCATTCTGTGGCTGTGCTAAGGTTTCTTCTGGTCCTCAAAAATGATTTGTGATTGATCCACCAATTCACATTTCATGACATTTTGGACTGTAATGATTTTACCCAAATGTCCATGGTCTTAAGGTGTGGTTTTCCAAATTTGAATATCCCAAACCGCTTTGGTCGCCGTACACCTTGAACTGCAAGTTCCTTACTTATGTTTCGGGTAAATTGGGCCAAGATATGTTTCCGCAACTTAAGAATCCCGAAATTTATTAGTTTGCGGCTAGGGACACTTTCAGCAACTTCAGTCCGCCCTTTTGGTGTACTGTACACCCTCAACTGTGATGCTTTTATCCAGTTAATTCAAAGACTAGGGATGTTCTGTATCAAATCCCACACCAATTGTAATGTTGTAAATCAAAAACATTTTACTATTTAATTTTGACTCTATCTTAGAACTTACTATTGTCACAAAATAAAACTAATTACTACTGAATTACAATTATAGAAATTAATATATCTAGAAGATTAGAAAATAACAATATTAAAAACTTATCGTGTAGAGCACTCTCCTTTTTTTTGATTAATTGGTAATAATTAAGATGTATTAAGACGATTTTCCATTTCAAAATTACTTTTAATTTCAAACCCGTCTCGAATACAATTGCAATTAATAAGCTTGTAATGTTGCTTTATATGAATGTTTTACTGTTGTTAAACTTTTTACTGCATCTTTCCGTCATCGTTAAACTATATATACTATTCGGGTACTAGTTATGATTATGATGAAACAAGTTTATATTAAAAAATTTAAAATTAAAATTATATCTCATATAATCATATATCATATAACAACCCCATATTTGCATCGCATAGGCCCAAATTGGCTTTATGATTGACTGATAAACAAATATCTCTGATTTTAGGTCAAGTTGAGAGTATCTTCGGACTAACCAGTACAATTTCTTAACTTCTAATCCATAAGTCCAATCTAAATCTGATTTTTGTCTGACAAGATGTTTGCAGTTTAACCTACCATCGAGATATATTCCGTGGTATTTGAATGATTTCTGCTTGAGGAATCGGGTATGTAAAATTAACATGGACAGATTTGGAGCTATTAAACTGTATTTGCCAGTCTCTGGTCCGTTTGTAGATCTTGTTGACTGCTACTTGTACCCTTTCTACAGTCTTAGGCAGATATTATATATTAGGCAGAACTGTACATTAATCGAAAACGTCTGCAATATGCTCAAAGACATGCTAAGGTTATTTGGCAGCTTGACAACTTAACAGTCAACAGCGTCTCATACAGCAAAACCAGAAACCAGGAAGTTTTATCGGACCCGCTATATTCTCTAGACCTGGCTTCACCCGACCTTTTTACAATGATGACATACACGCTTGCAATGCTGCACTTAGTTTGGCTCAGAGGAGAAATAGTTCAATTGTTTTCAAATACACTGCGAATATTTTGAATAAATAAAATTAATAACGCGATTTCTTTATCGATACAACCGGAATGGATTTACCGATAAACCTGATATAGTTTGTTTTAAGAGGTATATTGTATAATTAATGTACTACTTTAAGATTTTTATTATTTTCGCTGAAGTTCTTAACTTGATATCATCACCACGGTAGTTATTTAACAATTAAAATATTATTTTCAATACTAATTCTCATACGTCAAATCTATATAACTGTAACCGTTTAATATCTGATCTGAGGTAAATTTCGATGAACTCGGATTTTATTGTCTACAGATGCCCCCCGACAACTGATAGGATGCATAAAAATAACTCTTAGTCATCTATTTATGGTAAACATTGACACGGCTGAATGGACACTGAAATAACAAGCACACGTCCCGTGTTATTAAACGACAATAATTGTTGTGTAAACACAGGTCGTTAATAATGAAAGAAAGTGGAGGGGTTTCATGGGGTGATGCACATACAGTGGAAAACACATCAGCCAGTAATTATAATGATGTTTTCGCCGCGATGTAGTCCATGGTCGGTTGTAGTGTGGAACGATTTGTCGAAGGACGAAGAATCGATCAGGATAAAGACGCAAATCCACAACACTGTTACACTAACGACAACGAGGTGAATCAATTAAAACAAAAGATACGTCGACCTTGCGTACCGCCATTGTTTCGAAATATCAATTACGAGGCGGTTTAATTTCTGCTCCATGACCAACTGAATTCCGCAAATTAATATAAATTACTACAACGCCGCTAGGTTACGTCAGATGTTACAATTTTTTCCGAAGAACACACCAAGCAATTTCCTGTTTACGCGTAAAAAATGTTTCCACCATCGAAAGTTTGGTTGGAATAAATTAAATAAATCGAAAAATACAAGTGATGTCAAAGTCAGTACCTAATTAAGTAATTTTTTAAACTATTTTGAAATTTTCTATTATTTCCCAATTTTCCATCTTCCTGGTTGGATTTCAATTCTACGTAACAAAATATCTGATTTTATAAGGTTATTATTTGTATTTTTTAAATATATTTTATAGTCTTCTTTTACCATTTATGGTTTTATCTGAACTGGACCTATAGTTTAACGTGGGCTCCGAACCACAGTCCTCAGCGTTAAGCCTGCCGACTGGCGAGTGACTAACTTTAGAAATCATTCCAGAAGACATCCGGTCTTATCCAGCCTGGTTACTGGCGTGACTGCTATCATCTTCCTTGTCGGATTTTGTACTCTTGCCTAAGGATAATCACGAACATAAATTTACGACCACTCCCAAGCAATCCTGTCCTCTTTACCGCTCCGGCTACTTGTATTTTTATCAGCGAGACCTACTGGTGAAAATGAAAAAAAAACTGTTAAATTTGATTATTTTGACATTTCTCTGCATAAACTAATAGTTTTCTATTTAGTATTATAGAGTTATTATGTGTATACAGACGTTAAGCAAGATTTATTAGACGAAAATCCAGCTCATCTTCTCAAGGAACTTTTAGGCCGTTTAACATTCAATAAAAATTGTCAAACGTTTACACACTATGGAATGGATCCAGTGCATAAAGTTGTCTACCGCACGACAAACACAAAATGATTACTTTTCTGAAGTATATTCTGACTAGCGATGAAAAAATTGATATGCCACGACAACCCCAAACATATAGTCATGGGTTAGCCCAAGAGAATTATTGATATCAACACAAAAATAAAGCTTTGCTGTGCATATAGGGTGATCAGCGTACAGATGTAGTGTTTGTTACAAGCTGCTAAAACAGATCGAAACTGCTACTGCAGTTGTCTACCGACGTCACTTGGACTAATAGGCACATTGTTGGAAAGAAGATCAGCAATAGCGAGTAACAGACGCAAAGTTTTGTTTATACGGTTCCAGAAAGCTGAAGAAGTGCGAAAATGAGTCGATGATCGCCATGTTGCCAGAAAGATGGGAAAAATTGTTACAAAATGATGGAAAAGATTTTGATTAATATATATTCTACCAATTTTTCTCAATAATTGCTTTTTTAACGTGAATAATCAGTCAGTAATCAAATATATGACATCGATAAGCAGGAACAGTCTGGTGTGTCGATAATAAGGTTTTTCAACAAGAAAAAGTGCGTTTTTGCTTGTATTACCGTTCAAAACTAGACATAATGTCTCACAGCAGGCTCATATGATGATGATGATGATGATAGTAGTTTATTCTTCTGTTTCTTGGTTTTCGAAATCAACATAGAATTTATGAGTTTCAGCAATATCTTTCCTTATATCCGACAAAATATTATACCCAATCAATTTAAAGTTCATTAGTCCATATTTGGGACCTTTTTTATTGGCGATATTGACGTAATTCGGTTCCGTCTCGTTTAAATTATTAACATGCAATTTGCCTGTCTCTTTGATGACATGCTTGACTATATTCCATTCTGTTCAGTGAGTTACTGTTAATATAGAATAGATAAATAAATTAAAAGCAACCTACACATTTTCTCACGTTAATTATGTCAATTAACATAAGTTCAATTTTTTACCTTCGTTACTGCGCATTCACCATTTTATTTACGTATAAAATAACCAAACTCTTTGTGCCTGCATTATAGTTATAAAAAAGCTTTTTCCTAAACTAGTTTACTAAGAATACCTGTAAAAGCTCTGCCTCAAAGGTTTTTCGTATATTTTATCAGTGGTTCAGTCGATTAATAAACATGTCAGTTTGGTAGGGTTGAAGCTAAAATAACAAACATAACAGCAGCCGATCCAAGCTATTTTTGGTAGTATTTATCGAGAACACGGGCATTACCATATGTCAATAATCGTTTTTTCTGTCAGCCGTCTGTTTTTCATATTTTACAAGCTCCTTTGACACGATAATGTTTAATCTAATATGAATAATGAAATAGTCTATTAATGTATTAACTAATTCGTTTTTCTCTCGACCCCTAAATGCCATTTTTGTTGTTTTGTTGGCGGTTAGAGGGATATTGCGAGAATATTTGTCTTTCCTGATTAAATTCGACCGGAACGCGGAGGAATTCGTCACCGCTTTAATTAAAACATTATGCGTTATTCCCGACGGCTGGATGCTTATTTTTTTATACCGAGTCCTGGTTTCCTTTCTCTGATAATAAGAAAAAAACTCGACCTATTTCGATTGTGTTATCGTGGCAGCATTCCGACGCCTAAGGAATGGCAGATATATTGGTGAATAATGTTTTCTCTGAAGCAAGAACAATGCCAACGACGATAATTACTGATCTATAATTACTATAATTGTTTATCTGGTAATTAATTGTGATACGCCGTTGATGCTTGTTCATCCGAATCGTTTTAAATTAATGAAATACAACGTTAATGCAAAACTGCAGCTATATTGCCACATCTATTTTGTATTAGTTAAAACTTTATCAGAGTCTTGCTGCTGTTGTTACTCATTCATTTTTTAAGATTATTTTGGAGATAATTACACAAATATAACCGATTTTTGGATCTGAGCAACTAAACACATCAATAAATACATTATTTCACCAAATTTGGCCATTAACAACCATTTATTGAATTAAAAAGTATAAACCAGAAATGAACAGAACAAAACAATAATTTATTTGCCTATACTATTATATCAAAATGTGTTTCTTGTTTGTCATTAGATTAAGGTGCCGTTGATAGTTTTGTATTTTATTTATTTGTTCTAGGTCTACTTTTGTTAGCAAATTTAATTATTTATAGTATCACTCTCCACTGTTCTTGCATCCTAGCAAAATGCTATCTAATTTTTTCTTTAATTCTTTGAATTTCACATTCTTTGACTTAACTCTCAACAAATTCTAGCTACATCTCAGCTATAAAATAAAAATTAAATCATTACTTAAATATGTCATGTTTAAATTAAGTATCTAATTATTACCAGTTACTACAATTGATGGACAAACCTAATTAATGCATTAACTACTTCCAACACAACAAGATTCATTTTCTTCGATGTCGTTGAAAATAATCTGATATAAATATGGTACCTAACATTCCCACTATAAATAAAATTGGTGCTATTTGGATTTAATAACTTCTAAAAATATATTCTTATATTCTGAACTTACCATTGTTCTTCCATATTTTAAAACCAATGTATGTTATACTACCAAGAATAACACAACAATTTAATTATTATTACTATAGAATTATTAATGTAACACAAAATCTAAATATTCTAGAGTTTTTGTTGTTTTCACTTGATCAACTGTATGAATCCACTCGAAAAGAATGTACCGCCATTAGAAAAAAAGACAATATAGTTTAATCTTTTTATAGTTTTCTATGCAGGATACTGCGCATGTGCGAAATCCGGAGATATTTGTTAAGTAATATATACTCTCACCATGCCTTCGTCCCAAAATCCTTGATATCGCCGTTTTATTTTCGCTACATCTTGGTGTGGCCGCTCTCCTTGCTCGTTGCTCGTGTCGTCCAAGTTTTGTGGGAAAAAATCAAGATGTGAATTTTTTTTATAACATATTTATTAGATATGCTTAGTACAATCTTAATTTACAATTAATTTATTAATACTCTTCCTATGTACTTGGATTAATTAATAAGCAAGACGAGTGCGAAAAAATACATAAATATGCATTCCTCAATTATAAAATTATAATAACGTATAGCTATAGTTTACACTAAATGTATACACTTTATATAAGTTCGTATGGTTTTGTTCGCTTCATTCTCCTGACATCCAGCGCGCTGTCCAGCAGTTGTATTGCTTCCACGTTAGTATGATTTAGTAATCTTCTTTCGTGTTTCAAGGCGAAATCTTGGATAACTTCGCAAATCCATTTGATTTCCAGGTCATCGTGCAGTTCTTCGTTGGTTACATAGCGAGAGGCATTGGTGATCAATCGAAGAACCTTGTTTTGACAGCGTTGTATGACTAGTTGATTTGAATTTTTAGTGCAACCCCATATTTGCATCCCATAGGTTCAAATTGGCTTTATAATTGTATTATAGATCAACCTCTTTGATTTTAGATAAAGTTGAGAGTATCTTCCGACTAACCAGTATAGTTGTTTTATTATGGTTCTAATGTGTTTTGCTTTTTGTCTAACGTGATGTTTCCAATTTAATCTACCATCAAGATGGATTCCAAGGTATTTAGCTGATTCTGCTTGAGGAATTGGGCATCCATTGAGTGATATAATTAAGTTTTTATTATTTCGCCGCAATGCAAAATTAACGTGGACAGATTTGGAGCTATTAAGTTGAATTTTCTAATTTTTCGTCCATTTCTAGATGTTGTTGACTGCCACTTGCACTTTTTCTGTTGCCCCAGGCAGAGATATATCTTTTGCCATAATAATTGTGTCGTCAGCAAAGGTTCCAAGTAGTGTTTCTTTTGTTGTTGGAATGTCATCAGATACAGGAGACGCTACCTTGTGGAACTCCAGCCGAAATAGTTTTAAATGTCGAGAACGCCATTTCGTGCGATACTCTAAATTGTCTTCCGAATAAGTATGACTCCAGCAATTGACAATATTTGCTCATCTTACAGATTAATCCCAAATGCCAAACCCGATCAAAAGCTTGTGAGATATCCAGGAATATTGCAGCGCAGTATTTCTTTTCCTCAACTGCTCTTTCAATAGCCGCAGTTACTCTCTGCACTTGATCGATTGTTGAATGGTAATTTCGAAAACCAAAATGGAAATCTGGTATTGTTACCAAATGTTTTTAACACGTTTAAATATTAGTTTCTCAAATAGCTTTGATTTTGCAAGTAGTAGCGAAATAGGCCTGTAAGATTCGACTTGTTCTGCAGGTTTGTCAGGTTTTTTGACCATAAGATGTGAATGCAGAAAATATAGTTTGAGAGACATATGAGCTTTTTAACTATCAATCTTGTGATAATTTTGCTATAAATTGCCGGTGACGTGGTTGTAATCCAGTGATTTATAGTTACCGCGACAGTTGTAGACAACATTTTGAAACGATGCCCTTGTTGGTACTCCATCAGGCTTTAAAGACTTTATAAACTTTATGTCAGCTATTAGTTTTCGAATATCAGGTCCGATTAATATTCCTTTATTTTTTGGGTTAATTCTAAAAATATTTTAAGTTTGCTTTTTTCTAATTCGTCTTCTTTTAAAAATTCATCTGGCGTCGTCTTTCTTTCTAATTTCGAATTCTCTTGTAGAAATCGGAGCAACATATTTTAGTTATATTTATTCTACATTTTTAATAGATTTTATATATTATTATTAGAAAGTAATCGAAATAATTTTGTTGTGTAGTGTAAAGCAAGCTATATTTCAAAAGCAGTCAAAATGAAGTGTTTCACACGTTGTTGAAACCAAACAACGACTGGTAGTTCGATAATAACAAATATTTGTTATGATAGAGCACTTCCTCTTTTGATAGAGTAGGCGCCAAGAATCTGTTTGGTCTATTTGTTGTTTTTAAATTAAACTTTCTGGTGCATGTTAACTTATAAAAACAGAAAAGAACTAGATTTGATTTGAATTATCTATTTGGGAGTTATTCTAGTATAGTATTGATCTTTAATTATTTCTGATTTAGTTCATGTTGGTTTATCACTTTATAAATAGTTAAATGTTATGAAGATATTTCGTGTATTAAATACATTTAACATGTTTTATTTATAATTGGTGTTTTTTCTTTCAAGAAGTTAACTGGGTTTTTATTAAAAGTAACTATATCTACTGCTATTATATATCTTTATCGGTTTCTTTTTTGTTTAATTAATTACATCTTACGTTAGATACGCCTAGTACGATTCTATTTTATAAAATTAATTTATTACTATTGTTTTGTTGTATTTGCATCAATATACAAGCACGACGAGTGCGGAATTTTAATATATTGATTTAGGAAATTTAGAAATAGCAATTGCAGTATAGAAACGTAGTGAACAAAGAGAAAAAGATTATAATAAATAGAGGTTAGTTTATATAAAAGTCTGTAGACGAATTAATGAATGAATATCAAGTCTTAGGTCGACAAATTGTAGATGTCTAAGAACTACGGGATGGTTCAGGAAAAGGCAAAGTTGATATGGTGGTAGGTGATAAGAAATTTTACTTCTACATGACAATCATACCTGGAATCATTCTGACCAGCGTACCACAAAATTAAAGCTGTTGGAATCAAAATCCTACAAAACTATACCCGCCATATAAAACAAACATCTCTTCCGTTCGTTCGTAGCCTCAATAAAATGATAATAAATATCTTGCCTTGGATTGTTCCGAGTTGTTTCTGACTTGCTGTATACACTACATGATAACGCTATTTCACTTATATATGTCGAAAAATGAACAAGGAAAACGAACAAGTCACTTGTTTCGCTCCAACGCCATCATTGTCCGGCATTGTAGACTTATTTGTGGATTGAATTTGATCATCGATCGAACCATTCATATTAATACATTTAATTAGACAGAACTTTTCTGAAGTTAAATGTTTAAGAATGCAAATGACAATTGACAAGATACTTAACAATTATGACGTACAGTACAGATGCAGTGTTGCCAACTTTGCTTACAAAATCTATCCAGGATTATTTTTTGCAGAACACCATTAACAAGATCGCTAAATGTATTTTGAAGCCATAAATATTTGAAAAACTAATTTAAATTTTACCCAACTCTGTCCATTGTCACGAAAAATATGACAAAAAACGTTCATTTAAAGCAACATATATAATACTCATTATTATAAACATCAGTTTTTAAATAACTAATATTTATTTATTAGTTTTTAATTAAAAAAGAAATCAACGTTTACAGTTCTTATAATGGACCAAATAAAATAATTCAGTGCAGAGTTTATTTTGCAGAATGGAGGGTTGCATAACAATAACATTAATTTGGATAATATATTAGAATCTAATCCTAACTTTTACTACTGTATATAATAAAATACATAACATATATAGGATTAAAAGTTAGACTAAATAAACTCCGTTACATTTTGTATTTAATTAAAATACGTTATGTACGAAAATATAACTTTGACTTTTTTCCTCTACAGTTAAAAATTGCTTGCGGTTTGCAAATTATTGATAATGAAACAATATGTTACCGAGATATCAAACTGTTAGTTTAATAGCGCGTGTGAACTGAACCGAACCGAACTTGAAGTGAAAGCCTCGATCCTAACCAGACGGTCGAAATGTTGAAACACGCCTTGAGAACGTCTTACGATCGGGAGGCCAGGCCCTTGCACCGCAAAAGGGTCTCCCTGGCCGACGTGTCCCTGCGTAGAAGGGAATCGGGTATCTATGAAAACGTGCAGATTCTGAAGAAATACCTAAGGAGGAAGAACTCGGTTTCGTGGCCGAATTCCACCACCGTCGATGTGGAGAATGAAAATTCTTCTGAGGTATTATTTTCGATTGATTCCAGATTTTTTACCAGGATATAAGTCCGTTTATTGATATAATCTTTTTTGTTCCAGATCGATTATCCAGATATAGATCAAGGTAGAAGAATACAAAGTTCCCCCCTCATGGAACATCGAGCTCATAGACCCATAAGCATAATGTTCGACGACAGTGTAAGTAGTTGTGTATCTATCAGTTAAAACCAGCCATAACATGTCAATTGAAAAGTCCCCGACCTACCATAGTTAAACACAGTTTTTACCTAATTCACTTCAAGGGTTATGCACTGATAATAGCGACCCTCCAACTTTTCGATGCCACATTTCTAGTACGATTTGTCCTTTGCTTCAAAATAGGTCTCAGTTTCGACGATCACCTCTTCATTCGACGAAAATTTCTTCGCAGCGAGCATGCTTTTGAGATCTGAGAACAGGAAATAGTCGCTGGGGGCCAGATCTGGAGAATACGGTGGATGAGGAAGCAATTCGAAGCCCAATTCATGGATTTTTGCCATCGTTTTCACTGACTTGTGACACGGTGCATTGTCTTGGTGAAGCAGCACTTTCTTTTTCTTCAAATGCGTCCGTTTTTCGGCGATTTCAACCTTCAAACGGTCCAATAATGCTATTTATATAATAGTCGCTGTTGATGGTCCTTCCTTTTTCAAGGTAGTCAATGAAAATTATTCCATGCGCATCCCAAAATACAAGCGTCATAACCTTGCCAGCCGACTGTAGCGTGTTCCTACGTTTTGGAGCTGGTTCATCGTACGCAGTCCACTCGGCGGATGTCGATTGGATTTTGGAGTGAAATGATGGAGCCATGTTTCATCCATTGTCACATATCGACGCAAAAACTCGAGTTTATTACGCTTGATAATCTTCAAACACTGCTCCGAATCATCAACTCGTCGTTGTTTTTGGTCAAAAGTGAGCTCGCGCGGCACCCACTTTGCACAGAGCTTTCTCATACCGAAATATTCGTGAATGATATGATGTACATGTTCAGTTGATATCTTTAGAGTGTCTGCTATTTCATTCAATTTCAATTTACGGTCATTCAAAATCATTTTGTGGATTTTTTTAATGTTTTCGTTGGTAACAACCTCTTTTGGTCGTCCATTGCGTTCACGTTAGAAAACCCAAACTATACTGCAAAATGCAATATGTTTTAAACCGCGTAGTGGGTTTTTCCTTCTCATTTGACATTAGTTAAAAAGATACAAAATACTCTCTCTGATGCGTCGGAACATGTAACTAAAGTAGTTTAAAAAATTATATTTGTGATTTGTGTCGCCACGTTGTATTTGACATTGTCTAGAAAATTCTTCAAAACGTGAATAATAATAATTAGAATTTACAAGAAAAGGAATGTAAAGTGAACCAAAATTCTAAATTAATTGGGCACCATTGGGAAGTGTGACGTGAAATTGCATCGTTGACGTGCATTGTCTGTTTTACAGGATAGACAGATCTTAGATTTAAGTCTATTGGACTTATTTTTAGGGCGATAAATGGTCTGAAATTCAAAGTTCGATACTCTATGTCCCTAAAAAATGTCAAAAAATATCGATAGCGATGATATATAAATCCTTATCAGGCATTCTTAATCTAGTATTCAAAATTGATTTTATTTCTGGGCCAACTGATATTTTAAGTTAGCTATTACAACAAACCTGAACTTCTATACATATCAGTATGAATATTATAATTATTTATATGAATAAATGTAGATAATAATGTAATTGCTGTTCGAAAATACAAATCCGTTGAGTGTACACACTTGACATCTAGCGATAGAATTGGAATTTTATAGTGGCTGACTTGAATACACCTAAATACGAAGAGTTTATTTTGCTAATTTTTTTCTACTACATTAAAATATTCGATAAATTAATTATGACATGTACTTATATTTGGAAAAAAAATTGTATTGGGAAAAAGTAGTTTCGATTTTCTTTTATGTTTTTATTTACATAAAGGCAAACACTAAACAATGATGTATGTGTTTCGTTGTCGTAGAACTTTCTGAACGACAAACTGAACTAAGTGATTTTCACAAGCTTCTTTTGAAACTATCTTGCAGATACCGGCAGAAATGATAGTCTGATTCTGGTAGAATGGACAACACATTTTTCAATTTAAAAGTTTTAAACATGCTATAATATAGCATTATTGTTAGAGATATCTCATATCGCTGTCTCTTGAAATAAAAAAAGAAACTAACTTAATGTTTCTCTAAATATATTTCTTCCTAGCACTGTAATAATATAATCATGATAGAAAACGTGTACCAAAATACGAATATAATACGTCTCTCTTTCTTACAAAACATTTTTATGTAGTATAAGTTATCTTTTTGGAGTATTTTCCGCTATAATCCCAAAATATTCATACAGCTTTACCTTGGTATCCTTACTTTATAACGATGTTTAATATCTAGTCTGTTAGGCAAATATGACACCAATAAAAACAGTGTATTCATATATTACAAATGTTTCATCATCAGAATAAAAGTTAATTTTTTTAAACGTAATCAATCATAGTAAAGTATCCTAACGACCTATTTTAACTATCGTGTTTACCCCTGTGTTTGTTAAACATTTATTTCTGCCTATTTTTCTAAAACATTTCAATATCAAACAAAAAAATCATATTTCTAGTAATGGTATTATTTTTTTTATTTCAGTATGGAGGACACCCACATAATAACATCCCCCGACAGAGTCTTTACCATAAATGCTCTAGGGGTTCACACTCTTCTGACACCTCGTCGGCATACAGTGGTTCGGATACCATGGCATCAACGCACTCTGAATTGGACGGAGAAGAACCAGATCTTTCCGGACTCGTTGAGAGTATCGTTGACAGTGACGAAGAGGATGATCTGGTGGAAGCGATGGACGTAAGTAGTTTGAATTATTATATCCACCGAAACAATTCTTAATTGTTACTTTTCAGAGTTTGGCGGTAAGAGACAGAGTGCGAGATTGTCTGGAAAAAGAACCGTCGGAACGAACCGAAGATGACATAGATACACTACTGGAATTCACTCAGCAGCTCAAGGCCTTCAACAATATGACACTGGCGGTGCGGCGGGCTTTATGTGCCGTCATGGTATTTGCTGTGGTCGAAAAAGCTGGAACAATCGTGATGAACGATGGTGAAGAATTAGGTACGAAACCAGCCAACGTTGCTATCACTATTTCAATCTCTATATCTTTGTTGAATTTGCAGACTCATGGTCAGTTCTGGTAAACGGGTGCGTAGAGGTAGTCATATCAGCGGAGGAGAACCAAACTTTAAATACCGGTGATGCTTTTGGTATTCTTCCCACAATGGACAAGCTGTACCATCGTGGAGTTATGGTGACTAAATGCGATGATTGTCAGTTCGTTTGCATAACTCAGTCAGATTATTACAGGTAATATTTCACGTTCTGTTTGTTTGAAATATAACGGCTAACATGTCGTTTTCTTATAGAATATTACATCAAGGTGAAGAAAACACTCGAAGACACGAGGAAGACGGCAACGTAGTGATGGTGACCGAACTTCGAGGATCCATGGAGCCCGGCTCAAACAGACGAGGGCACGTAGTTATTAGGGCCACCCCGGAACGTTTGATGCAACAGTTAATAGAGGAGAACTCGCTAACCGACCCCACGTACGTCGAAGACTTCCTACTGACGCACCGAGTGTTCACCCCCAGTTCCCTGCACATCGCCAACCAACTACTCGAATGGTTCAAGGATCCCGAAATCCGCGATCGAGTGACTAGGGTGGTGCTGCTCTGGGTCAACAATCATTTCACCGACTTCGAGACCGACCCCAACATGATCGATTTCCTCGAGACTTTCGAGCAGGGACTCGAGAACGAGCACATGGGCGGTCAGCTTCGCTTACTAAACATAGCATGCGCGGCCAAGGCCCGCATTCGAAACGTCGTTCTCGCCCGGCCCAACAGAGACGAACCTCTCAGTTTCCAGATCTTGGGGGAGCATCACTTCGGGTTCTTTATATCGAAGGTGGACAAGAAATCGAAGGCGGAGGACGTGGGGCTGAAGCGCGGCGATCAGATCCTCGAAGTGAACGGCCAGAGTTTCGAGCACGTGTCTCAGACGAGGGCTCTCGATATCCTGCGGGGCGCCACGCACCTGAGCATCACGGTCAAATCGAATTTGCTCCATTTCAAGGAGTTACTCAACACGCCGGCCAATTCCCCCAGACCTAGGAGCCGGAAGGTGTCGGAAATTTCCAAGATACAACACGATCCCAGGGCAAGATTGTCGAGCGTCGACGGAACCACCATCATGGCCCACGATACCCTTTGTTCGCAGCCAGTAACTATCAACAGTCCCCAGAAAGAAGTTAAAAAACCGATGTTTTCCACTATGGGACCGAAGAAGAGGTTGCAGAAAGCTTTAATGAAAATGAATATATTACCTAAAAATATAATAAAGTAAGTTGCGATTACATTTTTAAGTATAAATATCAAAATTTTAAATATTCATCAATGCTGTATGTTTTATTCAACAATAATAACTAAATATTCATGTCAAATATATTAATTTTGTATAGACAAAATATGTGTTGAGTTGTTAAAGAGAGAAAATAATGAAATACAAATTATTTTCTCTCCTTTTCACGTAAATTAATGCACAAGGCCGAGTTTGTTTATTTAAATGAATAATATAAAAATATATACAATTAAATAAGTTAAATCGATCTATAATGGTGAAAAGAATTATGAATTGGATGGACTTACTAAATTGTCTATCTGGTTTTGGATAATACAGATTCTGTCATCGGACCGAACTGATATGATTATTATACTTTTATTTAAATCTTGACCCTCTAGGCTATTTCTTAATTAATGTTTTTTGGCTAATTCTGTAATTCTTTTGATAATTCTGAGTTTCTGTTCTAAGTGTAATTCTTTGGCAACGTCTGTTATTCTTGTCTGACTGTTCATTTGTTCTTAATTCTGATCCTCGTTGTCGATGCATCGTATTTTATCGTTGAAGCTCCTTCCTCGAGTTCTTGGTGGTAGCTGAGAAGGCTGGTCCAAGAAATGCCTTTCTGTATCCCGATTCGTTTGCAACTAGGAATTTCTGATGCCGATAAAACACCTGCGTTACGGCCTCTTAAGGAATGCTTGAAAATCCACGATCTCGGGTACCATAAGGGATCCTCTACCAAGTCTAACTTCTGACTCGGTTCGTCTAGCCTCAGTACCTGAACCACCATTATCGAGAATACTCCACAAAGAGCCGATGAGACATCTTTTTTGTTTGCTCGGTGTTTTTCTTATCTTGAGCTAACTTCGCCAGACATTCGATACAATGCGATATTTTATATTGTCCCAAGTCACAACTCTTTTCCCATTTCACAAATATTACAAAAATAGTTAAATAGTCTAATAAATTAGAATTAAAAAAATTTCTTACATATAAATAAACGTAATTACGTCCCATCAATATGTTTATTTTTAGATACTTAATTTTAAACAATCCCCCATTCTTTACGTATTATTTAATGGTTTTGAATTGTACTTTAATTCACTTATTTATCTCTAATACACAATGTCTTCTTCAAAATATAACCATGCAGTTATTATCAATTATGAGATACCAGAAATGTACATAAATAAAGATGATTTGTATAAGATACAATATGTAAGGAAATAAAACCAAAATGCGGTTTTCATTAAACTAACATTAATATCCTAATATTGATTAAAAATATGTATGATTTAGGGAATTGATAAAATTATAATTTTGTTTCCATTTTTAAATTTAAGATATCAATTAAATTTTATTTCTAGTATTGGATCTGATCAAGTTGATAACATCAATTCCCCTTCGAATCTAACAAGCCACCTATATCAGTCACAGAGTAATCCTGATCTCATGTCAATTTGTTATGATGATTGGAGACTGTCCGACTTTCCCGAGCATGTTCTTAAAGTAAGTCATTACCATTATGTAAAGTACTTCACACTTTAATCATCGATATACTTCTACAGGTTTATAAGCCAGATCAAAGCTACAAATACCTGCTTATACACAAAGAAACGACGGCGCATGAGGTGGTCATGTTGGCGTTACAGGAATTCGGCATGATCGATCCCAGTTCAAACTTCGGCTTATGCGAAGTGTCGGTAACTGATACCCAAACCATCAAACAGAGGCGTTTACCCGATCAGCTTCAAAATCTGGCGGAACGGATAGGTCTCAGTAGCCGATATTATTTGAAAACTAACGGCGTGACCGAAACATTAGTACCTGACGAGTTGGCACCAGAATTGGTTCGAGAGAGTGCTGTGCACTTTCTCCAGTTAAACGCCGTTGAGGTAAACATGAACGCGCTCTTCTAGTTAACCGGTTTTAATATCGCGTTCCTTTTTAGGTGGCGCTCCAACTCACATTGCAAGACTTTAGTATATTTAGACAGATAGAACCTACGGAATACATTGACGACCTGTTTGAATTGAAATCCAAATATGGCACGGTGATGCTCGAACAGTTTGCCGCTTTGGTCAATAAAGAAATGTTTTGGGTTGTCAGCGAGGTGTGCGCAGAACAAAATCCCGTACGACGTATGAAGATTATTAAGCAGTTCATTAAAGTGGCACGTAAGTAGTTTCCCAGATCATTGACACATTATTAGATATTGATAAACAATGTTTCATTTCTCTAGAATGTTAACTTTCACGTCACTATTTTAATAAGTTGTTAAAACCAACATTGTTAGATCATCATATTGTAAATAGAACATATATGTGGGATTAGATAATATTAATGATAATTTCAACCAATCTTAATTTGTTTACTATAATTTGGTTCAAATCAAAGAACATAAAATGTTGTAACTGTAAACTGATTTAAAATCTGTGAAAGTAGAATATAATTTTACATACCTTTGTGTAGGTCAATGCAAAGAATGCAAGAATTTCAATTCAATGTTCGCCATCGTCAGCGGTCTTGGACACGGAGCCGTATCGAGACTGAGACAAACATGGGACAAGTTACCAGGAAAATATCAAAGAATCTTCAACGACCTTCAACAATTGATGGATCCGTCGAGGAACATGAGCAAATACAGACAGTTGATCAGCTCTGAAGAGACTCAGCCACCTATTGTAAGTGTTTTCCCGGATTTATACTTCTATATAAACTCACGCCACTTTTATAATGCTTATAACAGAGAAAATACTGATTCATGTTTTATTTTCTTTTTCTTGTAGAATTATCTGGTACTAAACCATACTGTAAGTTTGGTGTGGTTCAGTTTTAATTTGTTTCTTTCGGTAATATGGTAATCTGAATTTATTTTGTGTTGCCTTCTAAGTAATATTGATGATAAAATTTTCAATCAAATATTCTAAAACTCTTTAAATTCAGAGACCAATAATTGTGACCTTATAAACCTGCCTGTTATTTTTATCTGTATTTTTAAATAAAACTTTTGGTGCATTTCATTGTACACATACACTTGTTCCAATCATGTTTTATGCTTAGTAAAATAAAAGACAGTGTAAAATTTTGATTATGCTGAAGGTGAGATGCGTTAACATCATCAATATGATGGTTAGGAAGAAGTACTCTAAAAAGAGCTGAAATTATCTATTGAATGCTAAATTAGTTTTAACAATTCTGATATCAACAATTTTGGACTACTTCTAAGTAAATAACTATTAATATTTTGAAAATTGTAATACATTTTGTTTTTTTTTCACAGATTCCCTTTTATCCAGTAGTCAAAAAAGACTTGACTTTCATCCATTTAGGTAATGATTCGCACGTCGAAGGCCTAATCAACTTTGAAAAGCTCCGAATGATCGCCAAAGAGGTTCGTTCCTTGAGCAATATGTGTAGCAGTCCGTATGATCTGTTAACCATGTTAGAATTGGGAGGACAACCAGCAAGTAACGCGATGGTTGCCCTTAACCAGATGACTACGGCTACTTCTCAGTATCAGGGTAAGACATATCGCAGGATCGCTGAACTTGTAGTTATTTAGGAACTTACTATAGCATCGCTGTATGTATCAGGTCAAGCTACCGTTAAGCGACGTAAAAAATCTACCGCTGCCCCAAACCCAAAGAAGATGTTTGAAGAATCACAAATGGTGAGAAGAGTCAAGGCATATTTGAACAATCTTCATGTGGAGACCGATGAACAGAAATTGCATGAGATGTCTTTGGAGTGTGAAGGTGAATTTAAGAGAAATTGAAAGTCTTGAAATGCATTGTAACATTTTTTGCTTGTTTAGGTAACTCTGCGGGCAGTGGAGGATTTTCGGGTCCAGGCAGTCAGAGGTCTAAGAGGCATGCATCGCCAGCGCCATCCACAACCAGTAGTACAAGTAGCGCTAGCGACGAGCGCAAACCTACACCTAAGTTTGGTAAGTCTTCATACAGTTTAAATTTGCTATAATAACATTTCAATGCACAATCATTTTTAGCATGAAATCTGTTCTCACCAGATTTGCAAATTAATTCTTTTAATAAGTGTACAACGACACTGCTTCGTCCGTTTGTTTTTTTATCATATCACATTTAAAAAACTGGTTATACATTATGAATTGATTGATTTATTGTTTATCGCCATTGTATGCAATTTTCGGGTATATTTTGACGTTCCCATATTTAAAACTAAAGAATTTAATGTAAACATAAATAGTATATAATGACTTTATTATTCATTATTTTACTGACTATTAGTGTATCATAAAATAGCCTTAATTTCTCCTTATATACTACAAAAACTAAATGATATTTTATTATAAAACCAAAACGTTTCTCTTAATTATTAAAAGCACACAGTAGGGTATGTATATACTCTAATGTGGCTTACCTACAAGCTTCGCCATAACCTTCAGGATTACAAATCCACCATCTCGCAAAATATTTGATTTCCTAGAAAATAAAAAAATACGAAAATGCTTTGATCCCCTAGATCACAAGCATCATAAGGAAGGTTAAAACTATCTACTAGTCAATTCTGTTTTCTTCTTCTGTGCAAGTGTTGATTTTATAAACAAGGCTACCTGTCGTGGATTGAAACAAATAATAACCAGGAAGAGCAATGTCAAAAATATATCGTGGAATTTCCTATTTAAACATTTCCATCAAGATTTTCACATGTTTTGCATCCTGTTTCCAGAACTCACTGTTATTTGATCATGATTCCGCTTCTATAACGGAATGTATTTGTTGTCAATGCTCTACTCATCGTTTGTTACAGTACCATCACAACACCCTTTGTAGTATATTGCAATCCTGCATCACCTATCTGCTTTCTTTCTGAGTTATGCAAGAATTTTTTTACATACAACTATTCAGCAAGCTATAGTTATAGATATCTTTATGTTGAAGTTGAAAATTAAAACATCCTTTGAATAAGGAGATTTTCGTTTGTATATGAGATTTTATTGATGATGTTGATTTATTTCCATCAGAACTTAACACTAAAGCCATATTAATAGCTACTTGCAAAAACGGCGAAAGCAAAGTTGTACACCTAATATATTCATCATTATAGTACTGTCGTTGGTTATGTTTTTATCTTTCAAGATAAATAAGTTGTATATTTTTTGCAAATAACGACTGAACACATTAATTTGTACATCAGAATTATCTCCTCACTTATGTGTACGTGTTTTTCTATGTTGTCAAAGCCAGTAATAATTTCTTTTTTGCGTGGTCTTACGCCGCAAATAATTTTTTTAACAACTAATTAAATGGGTTGTCCCAAAACTCTAAACAGGTTCAGCTTCTCCCCAAGCTGTTAGAAAGCTACTGTCATTGTCTGAACCGGCTAAAACTAGGCCCCATCAACCTAAACAAGCGCCGACCCATAGCGTGCCTATTAACCAATCTAGTCCTGCTGTTCGAAGAGCCCCTAGTGCCACAGGTAACTAACAAAATTAATGAAGTTCACTTACATACATCATTTTTTCTTTGGCATTTACTAAACATATACTATTATAAGTCGTAACCACTGGAAATATTTAGTACATGTTTGACAGATTTGATACACAGGAATGTGATTAAAATGTTTGTTGTTGAGGTTCAAACAAATTTACACTAGTAGTGAAGTAAATAAATAATACCGAAGGCGTAATATCAAAATTTATGTTTTTGAATATATAAAAATGTTTAACTTAATTGCAATTGTGTTTTTTTTTTGCAGGAAGTTATTCAAGTTATGGATCGCATAGTTCCAGCAGTTCAGGTACTGGCGGTCGAGCAATGCACGAGCGGTCCCATTCAGACACTCCCACGCCATTACCTTCGGTTGCATTGTCAGCGGAGAGTAGTAGTGTAACGTCACTCAGTAACTTGCCATTGAGAAAAACTTTAACATCAGGTAATAACACAGGATAACCCTTTGTTTGCTCCTTCAAACTTCTACTTGTATAGAATATCCTGATTTATTCTGAAAGCACACTGTAAAATTTCTTAATTTCCTATCGCACTCTATATGGTGGCATGTTTCTTTCTACTTCAGGTTCGGTCACATCTTCTGACTCTGGTCACAGCACAATTAGTCAGATCACCACTGGCTCCACAGGTGATTGTCACCCTTATCAAGTGAGATGTCCGAGCCCGTCAAGACATTCAACTGTACTACCAGCAGGTATTTATAATTATGATTAATTTTCATTGTTAAATACCTAAATGTTTAAAGTTTATATCACAACATGTAAATATTTTGCACATATATAGTTTAAATCTCTCCAAAAAAACTCATTTGAAAAGATAACATAGATCATTCACTATAGATCTATATTATATAATTTTCCTTTATAGAACATTTTTTAAATATATTTAATTACAGTTTATGAGGTGCTTTTGCAAATCAATGTGATATATTCTTACTTTCATTATCTTGGTTAGAGAACTAATGGTTTTCATATGATAATAAGTGATCAAAAATGCTCATTCAAGTAATACTTAGTATTTTTTTCTCTATTATCTTAAATAATCGGTCTTTTTAATAAAACATGGAAATGAGGACAGGGAAATTAACACATTTTTAGAACATTTTTGATCACAACGAATTTCATAGCTACATGCCTAAGGGTGGCCACCTACATTATTCAAAGGGTTGCTTATAACCGAATATGTATTTGTCTTGTGATGCGTGAGAGTGCCTTGTAATGTTTTTGCCGTACCCCTGTTTGTTATATACACTGAAGTGTTACATAGAGTTTGTTGTTTGTCATTGGTGATAGGCTGGTATCCTACGCGATCTGGTGCTATACCACCTTGTCCTCATGCTGTGGCCGTCTTACCCCCTATACCTCATGCTTTACGCAATGGTAAGTCTTCATGTAGCAGGATAGCGATTAATTGGACAGTACTAGCTTTTTCGCTTAGTTTGGTTTGTCTTCTAAATCTAACTGTGTGCATGAACATGTTTGCTTTATACACGAACATTGTATTTAATAAATAATCAAACTCTAACATCTATTTTAAATCAAACGTATACTACTGTACTCTGACCATATGTAAATATATGTTATAATTTATAAACATTATTCCTTTATTTTACATGTGCATATATATATATACACACAGTTTGTTGGTTTATTTGTTAATTATATTTTACTTGGACAACACTGTCATGACATATTCTTGTAAATAATTTTAACAAGTGTTGTTTGATCAAGAGCTAATAGTGAAAATATATCGATTATGGGAAGATATATCATATATCTATTATAACGACTGAGATATTTTATGACTTATATCATTGTTGTGTATTATATGGCCTATTCAAAATAACAGTGAACTCACGGCATTACTATGTAGTATTGCCTGTCGTAATATGTAAATGCATTTTAGAATTAGACAATATTTTCGTTCTCATTTTATTTTAGTTAAAAAGAGATACAATGCTCTCTGATACGTTCTAACATGTAACCGAATTAGCCTACAAAATTCACGTGGTTGTCAAACGTCTGCAAAATTCTTAAAGATATTAATGATAATAATTACAGGTTATTATAAACTGGAAAACTTTGTTTTGATACATTTCAAATCGCTGTTTATTATTACTCTGATTTAAAATGCCGAAGCCATTAGATAGTCAGAGTCCGAAACAGATTGTGTCTCTAATTAATAATTTCGAACTGAAACGACATTATATAGATGTACTACATTCTTAAAATGAATTATATTTATTAACATTATTTTTATTTCATTATTTTATTCGGAATTTTGTTATATGCCAAAGCTAAAATTAACGAAAACTCAAAGTTGATGTGGCAGTGTGTGTTGATGTGATGTTAGTTATACTTTTGCTACGTCTTTACCGCAATTCCATTAAAATGGTACACCGGCTATGAAACAATTGAATTTTTACAGGACTTATTTTGACAATCACGTTTATCAATCAGGCCAATTTTGTAACAATCGAGCAATCGAATTAGAAAGCATTGTATCTCTTTTTAACTAAAATAAAATAAGAAGGAAAATAATGTCTGATTTTAAGACGAATCTACAAATTGTGATAGGCAACACATTCGACATCGTGATGACGTGAGTTCACTGTTAAATGGACTATAGAGACAATCGTTCTGTAGCACTCGTCTTTGGTGGTATATAAAAAACTGGTCTAATATCTGCAGTAAATTGTAACTTCATCTGCATACACCTGATGAGCCCTTTATGAGGTATTTTGGCATCAGGAACTGATTAATAAACAACAGGTCAGCAAGCGCCGCTAAAACAACATGGCTTATCCGTTAACTTATCCAATATACTTCATAAGGAACCAATACATTGCTCAAAACTATATATGCACATGTTCCTCAAATTAGCAAATTACTGATAAATTACTAAAAGATGTAAAGTACATATTGCATATCTACTTTTAAGAACATAGCATTTTGTGTAACATTTTTAAAAGCATGATTTAAAATGTATATTAACAAAAATTAACCAAAACAACACCAACAATAAGACTTGTTGCTCTTTTCAATTAAACATGCAAATAGCGACTCTACTATTTAGGTTTGGTGATTCACATGACTTGTCCATATCCTTCCTTATCCAGTTTAATTGACACTAAATACTATAAATGTTCACCTATGGATCTGTTAGAACTTTTTCCGAACATCGAACACTTTTCTTTATAAATACTTTAATCATAGAGTAATAAAGATGCAACTCAATAGGGGACTCTGGCGCAAAGTTTTTGCCCAACATCCAGAGGTCGCATAATTATAAAAACCAATTATAAAATTCAATTAAATATAAATATATGTAAAAGTAAATAAATATAAATATAATCGATAACAATAAATATATAATGTAAATTTATTTATAAAATATAATAATATAAAAATAAATATATCTATAAGACATAAATAAGTATTGTTTAGTGCCATCAATTTAATCTAGATAAAATAAAGAGTTTAAAAATTAAAAATTAATTAAAAGAAGAGGTTAAAAGAACCCTACTCATAGTATAATGAAGCAATATTCTGCGGCATAAGATATTGCCTTGGCTCGCCTATTCATATAGGAACATTGGGAACTGAAGTTATAGTCATCCCCCGCTATTATAATTATTTAAAGAGCCCTCATGTTCTTAGTTTCCTTAGCTAATGAGATGAAAAAATTAACTTATGTTAAACGATTCAAATGACTTCTAAAACATACTAGCCGAGGATGTGTATTCCTGAATCCATCAGCTGGATCCAAAAAAAAACTATCTTGTTATATATAGCCTTAAGCCTTAAACCAATATATTTATATGGATAATTAAACTTTTTTTCTTTAATGAAAAGAACCCCTCAAGGTAGTTATTAAATTGATGTCACTTTAACAAATTTGTTCTTACTTGAGCAATAAATTTTACAGCAATATTCCTCGTGTATTGAATATCGGTTGACCTACCTAAATAGATTTGCATTCGGGAGCTACTATTTATTTTATTGGAGCTGCAACTATTGATCCAAGGAGAAAATTATATACCCGTTTACATAGCTTCTTTTGGAAGGGGATTAATTTCTAAAATTAAAAAAATCAATATTTGATGTTTGAATATATATGAAAAACTTACCCCAACTTACAACAACAAAACGATCATAAATTTCTTTGATACTTAATTCATTCGGTTTGGGATTTTTAACATTATCAACCATTGTTTAATGACATCCAAATACTTCTTCGAACGAAAACGATTCTGCATTTCTTTACTATCTGTGCATCCGGAGACACAACACTTCCTAGATTAATAATTCACTTTATTTTTTGTACTACCGACTTATATATACTAATGAACTAATAATTTAATCTCTAAACGTACTATTCCTGAGGACAGCCATACTGAAAATGGAGCTCAAAATAAATAAATAACAAACGTACCATAGAAACGAAGTGAGCGAATCAGTTTCCGTCGCGTCTTATAGCGATAAAGCAAGTAATAAGTTAAAAGTAGCGACATCTACATGTTGGGCGTCGCGAAACATTTCTCCAAAATTTCCTATTAAGTTAAATCTATATTTCTCTATGACCTTAATTTATTTACATTATTTTGTGTGCTAAACATGATGCAGTTAACAACTACAATTTGTGTATGTCATCTTACCGTCATAATCATCGTACGATTCCTATTAATAGTGGCTTTACAAAGTGTTAATCAGTAATGATCAGGTCAATCCAATAGTGATCGTTCTCGATGTGGAAACAAGTACTGGCAAATTGTATCTTTGAGTTCTTTTGTTAATTTTTAGGTGCCAACAGGAGACAACCTCCTTCGTACAGTGTTGCCGCTCATATGGCCCGTCTTCATCGACTTGGTAGGGCTCATTCCCATGAAGGTGTGACTCAAGGTTACCATTATCATACTGACCCAGATACCGATCAAGGTACGTTAAGGACCACGCCAATATAGACAAAGACCGGAGACTAGCTTTTTTTTAATATGGATTTTCCTTAGGAAATGAGAACTTTGACTCGACTGACAACGAAATTATTATGGTGTGACACTACAATTTGACATGACTGTAACGATATTAATAGCTGAAACACATTGGAAGGTAATAACAACACTGCTTCAATTGACTTTTGACTGATATACCACGACTTACATCTTTGTAGCGATTTACGTGGAATTATGCAACGATATGTGGGTATAGTTTATTAAAACCATGTTTATAGGGTGTAAAATAATGCTTATTTTATTTCGATGTTTATTAATGGTTTTATTTTAAACAGGATGCCGTAAATATAATCATTTTACCTGAATTTTGTATTTACAAAATTCGTTTATAGATGCATGAACTCGATGCCTACGACGAACTATGACTCTTTTGACTATATTTATTTTAAAGCACGTGTATAAAATGTATGAATATCATGAAGCACTTAAAATAACTAACATTTTTTAATGTACAGACTACATATGTTATTTCTCGCCTATTATTTGTTTAAACTAATTTTTGGATAAATACAACGAGTTTTTGTTTCAGATGACGAAGAAACCCAAGTTTCTGCAGTTTAAGAGGCGACTCAGTGGAACGGAACAGATAATATTTATTGGAAAATTTCAATTATATACATATAGCACTTTTTGACGTATAAATATATTAACTATTCAACCATTATTTAAGGGTACTGAGGTTGACAATAGATTTAAAAGAACCTTTTAAGATTTCGACATATGTATCGATCCCAGTATAACTTAACACAAAAATATCTTTAATTTATTGTTTGCCTCCGTAACACGTACCTGATCTTGAAAGAGTTTGCTCCTTTAATATATTATTTATATATAATGAAATTATTACATTATTGTCTTTATAAACCATCGTTGTAAATATTTTATTTTATAAGAAACATTTTCTAATTATTCTGAATAAAATCAGTATTTGTTTATATTTTGTATATGAGCCTAAACGACGGCTGAACGTTTCCATTTTTATAGTAATTCGTTTCATCATGAACCTGAACGACCAGTTCTGCTGGTGTACTAGGATATCTAAAGTAACATATCTCCTGACAAAAATAAATGACTGGTATTCATGATGACATGTGATGTTGAAAAAATGCAGAGTGTTTTTAAGGAAGTAGGAAAGAACATTGATATATATTTTTTGACGATTTGGAAAAACTTTTTTATTTTGGTTGATGTATGTTGAATCTATCTATTGTATTTTTGTATGAAATGTAGCTCTATTTGAATCACAAACCTTTGTCGATGTTGCTTACCTATAGTTTACTAATTTTCCTGCTTTAAATATATTGATGAATGTTGAACATCAGCTCTATTTTAAGCATGAAACATAGATTTTACTGAAATGTTTTTAGAAATCAATATATTTGTGGTAAGAGAATCTATTTAAGTATTTATTAACATTTTCATATATGGTGGATTGTAATCATCCTAGTTAAAATTGTCAGTCAGATCATTCCATAGTGTAAATAATAATCTTCTATTTCTCTATATCAACATATCTTTCTAGACGTGATTCTTCCAATTCTAAATCATAACAAAAGTATTTTCCCATAAGCTTTGTTTATAAGAAAAATGGTAGACACGAGAACTTTTATCATAAATTAAAGAATAGTTTTGTCCTACGTGCATTTTAAAGAAATTCCTTCTAAATAACTCTCTAGACTGAAGATAAAAATTATGGTATAAGCAGTTATCGTTATAAGTAATATCATGTATGTGATTTTTAGTTTTGCCCACTTATATGTTTTCTTTTTTTTAATGACCATTTGGATTTTTTTCTTACGTTTATTAATATTGGAGTTGCAATTATTCATTTAGGTTATAGTGATGTTTGAACTAGTCTTGTTCATTTTTTTAGAACCACCATAAAATTATGCTTTATATTTAGAGAGCAGTTCTAAGCCGACTATAAGATAATTAATAAAACATTATTGGCATAATAAAATATTAATAATGTATAGTATTAAGTGTTTTGGCACGTTATCAAAAAGGTCTAAGTATGTTTAGGCTGCTTTATAAAGGTAATTTTATCCTGGCTCTAGCTGATTTCAAATGATATTATGTAATATATGTTGTAAATTATGTACAAATTAATTTCACCATATTTAAATGGTTATATGCAGTATCTGTCATTATGATTTTAAATAAATTATTATAGATAAATAATGTTTTTTTAACAGTTTCTTCCCTTTAATAATTTTACGAAGAGTTACTTAATTTTAAAATTTTCAATATATTTCTTTTAATATTTAAACAGGCAATAGTTTATGTGCCGTTTTAATCGATGATCTTTTGTTACTCGTCTGGTTAGAGCATAATTCAGCCACTATAGAAATTCTGAGTTTTTTTTGCAAAAAGTGCAACCAAGTCATTTTCGCCAACCACCATTAAAATAGTTTTTAGTTATCGGACTAGATATACGTTGGATGTGCCGACATTTCCCAGGCAGTTATTAATTTTTGTCGACTAATAATTAAAGATGCGTAATCAGTGCAATATTCATCTTTAACATAGGACAAAATGTCCTTTTGGAAACTGCATTTTCAAAGTGCAGTAACTTTTGACTAAGTAAATGATGGTACTAACATTATATCTATATATGCTATGGACTATTACCTGTCAAACATATGCACTACAATATGGTTTTATTGTTCAAGTAGAGATACACGACTTTACGCCTTATTTACAATATGTATCGTAACGCTCAAAATTTACTGTAAAATGTAAAAAACATTCAATGCATGCGAGTTCTTTGATTATGAACCAAAAACTAGATTACAAATAACTGAAACTTTTAAAGAACACAAGTGTAGAGTGTGTGCCAAAAACATCTACAAGTATGTATTTAGGATATTAAAAGCATACATTAAAATAATTGGTAGTCCTAGTTGTAATGATGTTTTCCCATTACTTTATAAAGAGTCAATTATGAGGTATAAAAATGTGTTGTTTTATTATTTGCTTAATACCCATTTTTATTTAAAGAGGTATTACTACTAATGTTTTTAATTAGCTCGTGGAAATGAAAAAGATTTATAGTTATAAGTATCGTATTCCTACATAGTTTATGTGGATTTATAGTTGCAAAAATAAGCCACAGTACTCAGCTTCTTATTGTAATTTTCGTTCCGTTATCAGCGAATAGCTTGTTTTGTCTAAAATGTTCAAATTCAATTTAATAGAATCTGACAATCTTAGTTATGTCCTTTGGAAAGAAGATATATATATATTAGTGTCGTAGAATTTTTAGTTTTATTGTCGACGAATAGATAGCGCTTATGGCAACCTTATTGTACAACCTAGTATAAATAATAAATATTTATACTTTATTCAAAATCCTAGTCCAGAATCTGAGACCAAGTTCCTGATTGGTATTATTTAGTTTTGCGTATATGACAAAGATATCATAAAAATCATTCAAAACATTTAAATTGCTCTTAAAAACTCCATCAGACCAAAAAATTATGGATACAGGCATTTGCATTATATCTGAATGTATTTGTGAAGATATTTTGTGTTAAAGTTGTTTATTATTTCCTGTTTTTGATTATATTTATCTTGGTTTTCAAATGTTTTGCTGTTATGGGCTAAACCAAAGCTAAATTTGATAACATTACATGGTTTGATTGTCAAAAATCAGTATAAATTGTACAAATTGTAAATAAAATGAAATTTCTATAAATCACAAAGAAACTTTTATATCATTTGCAGATTATTTTACTACCAGTTGCAGCCACGTTGTATACGATATTTTACGCTCAGTTTGGTAAAATCAACAAAGTCTATTTTTATTATAGGGGGTGTTTACGATTTCGTCGACTTTCTGACACATGTGCGCTCTCGTGACAACGTCTCTAACGTTATGAATGTTCAAATCCCACGCGAAGCAACTTCGTTCGTATAAAAATAGAGTACGTAGATTGAGGATCCCCTCGTCTATTATTAGAACGCTGAATTTTTCGTTAAAAATGTTATTATGGAATTTGTAAATTAGATAATCCTAATCTCTCCTTGGCACACCCGATATAGCGCCGTTTATTAACTGTTTTTGGAAATTTCACTTGCCTTCTATGTTTTTTTTTTACTTTTTTTATGTCTTTTATAAGAAATGTATAGTTTTCGTTTATGTAGTCTGATAAACCGGAAGTAGTTGAGCTGAATTGGTTCAACATAGAGATTGGTCAGGCATTATAAGGTCTGATATAAATAGATACTCTCACTTTAAAATATTTCTTGCACAAATTTATATATGGAGAGATAAATAATGACATTTAACTCAAAAATATCTTTATCATTTAATTATTATTAATTTTTAATGTTCATTAAGTCATTTAAATAAATAAATAAATAATAGATTTTCATAGGTTATTATATTTGGTTTGGTTATTTTATTATTATTCCATATTAGAAAATAACAAATAAATTAGAAAAAATATTAGTATATCTGAAAATTAATTTTTGTGCATTAACATTTTCATAAATAATAATATGTATTTTATGGAAAGGTTTTGTAAATAAGTTAGTATTCTTTAAGATAATAAAAAGAAAGTAAATCAAGTGTATTTCTTATATAATAGAGTAACTATAATTGTACTTCTATTACTAACTTTAGAAGGCTTTAAAACAATTAATTTTCATTTAAGTATTTTAACAAAAAATCATAAATAATACTATTAAATGGTATTGATATATTAAAGAGTATGAAAAACACCATTAATTAAAACAATTCAAAAAATAAAGATTATGTTTTATGCGCGTAAACTAAATAGAGTTAAGTAGTTATAATTTGTTATAATACCCACTGAAAACATATAATTGTTTCTTTATGCCATATAAGTAATACGATAAAAATTATTAGTTTATAAAAAAAAGATAATAATTCTGTCACTTACTGACTGTGTTAATGTATTAAAGTATGGACAACCATATTATTGTTAAGAAATGTAGTTTTAAGAATACTGAATATAATACTAGATTAATAATATATTAAAAACTAGCTGACCCGACAGACTTCGTCCTGTCAAAAAGATTTGTAATGTGGCAGTTTTTGTGCCTACGTATTTTAAAAAATTCTCCTGAACAGAACCATCACCCTGGTGATAGGGCGTTGTGAATAAAAAATAATTAAATAAAACATATATAAGGATTGAAAAGTAAGTAATCGCTTTATTGTTAATCATGTGAATCATAATTATTATTATTATTATCATTATATTGCTTTGTGGTATACGATGTTTTTTGTTTGATTACCTGGCGCATAGATAAACAAATCTGATGGTTTTCCAACACGGGAACAGGCAACATACAATTGACCATGTGAGAAACATGGGTTTTCTAGATTAATACCACAAACACTTAATGATTGCCCCTGGGACTTGTTTATAGTCATAGCAAAAGCAAGCCGTCAACATGTCTATAGGAAATTTGCCATTACCAATGTCAATGAGTTGTTTAGAGAATATGTTTCCAGATTGGTCATTTTGCAACTCGACACGCATATTCTTGCTTAAATGAAGTACTTTAACATGTTTCCACAAATTGGAGGACTTTAGACATGCATTGAGTTCATCAGCTGGCGTTGATCGTGGAATCACTGGCAATGTTTGACGAAAATCTCCTGCTAATAAAATCATTGCACCACCAAATCGGTTATTATTGCTACGTAGATCTTTTAAGGTTCTGTCTAAAGCCTCCAAAGATTTTTTATGTGCCATCGTGCATTCATCCCAAACAATCAATTTACATTGCTGCAAAACCTTTGCCATTGCAGAGTTCTTCGAAACGTTGCAGGTTGGAGTTTCATTGCTTTGCATATTTAATGGCAATTTTAGTGCTGAATGGGCTGTTCGACCACCTTCAAGCAAAGTTGCTGCGATTCCCGACGAAGCGAGTGCAAGTGCAATTTTATTTTGTGAGCGAATTGTTGCTAATATTAATGAAATAAAAAAAGTTTTTCCTGTACCACCAGGTGCATCTAAGAAATAAATCCCTCCAGTTTCATCATTTGTTACTTTCATAAGAGTTTCAAATACATACTTCTGTTGTTCATTTAACAGTGGAAGATTTGTTTGAATTTATTCTTTCAAAGCGTTGAGATCATACAGTCTTTCTCGATGCAACTCTTGGTTAAAAGCGTCATGCATTGGACGATTGGGCGCGGTCAGGCCTAATTGAATTAATAGTTTGTTTGACATTATCAAGCACATGTCCTCAATTGAAATCAATGCTTCATTGTAAATTTCTTCACTGATTTGTATATTTGGATTTCCCATTCTATTCCGTATTTGATACAAAATATCATCACACATATAATCTTTGTACTTCATCCACAAATCAATTGGGTTTGATGGGAAGCATGTAGATATGATTATAGAAAACAATGTTCGTATTTGATGAGCGTGTGATGATATTACAGCATCATTGAGAGTTTGATCCCAATGAGCGTTATTTTCAAGCAATTGCAAACGTTGACAGGCTTCTCTGTAGGATCCACACAATTCATCATCAACATTTCCTAACTATTAGAATGATGTTGGGCCACGTACATTGACTAATAGCAGTCGTAAATAAAAACATTCATCATTGCTTGGATGTACTGAATAAATCCGGCCAATCGCATCGGTGGAATATACATCTGTATATCCTGGAACTGGTTTTCCTTGTTTCCGTCGTATAAATCTCCTTGAGGATTGATTCCAGGTATAATATTTTGGCATTTCAGAATATAGCAATGTTTGTGCGAAATCATCGTTTTGGCATGTCTCAAAAAAACTGGTTAATGTAGTAGATGGTGGCTGAGCAGCTCTTTGTACTGCGTTCTGTGCTGTAAAATACACTCTTTGTCCATTTTCTAAATGCACAGCTAAGTGAACAACAGAAGGGTGTCTCTCATGAATAGGAAAAGAAAATATTCGCCAAACTGCTTCATTACTACTGACATAGCGGCCCATTTGGTATTGGGTAACTTCATCATTAGAATTCTCTGCACCAATTCCAATCACAGCCATATCACTCCCTTTGGTTACATATTTGCAAATGTATTTAATCGATTTCACTGAATGGCAAGATTCAACGTTGATGTGTGCTTTGAATGTCTTTGATAAAATGGGTGAATATGGAACAATCCAACGATTATCTATTTCAATATCTTGTTAATTTAATTTGACAATTGTTGATTTTCCATTGTCTGCTGTCGATCTGCGACGATACAATGGATAACCGTCATTACCAGTAATTGTTTCCGATATTAATGTCCGTGGATATCGTTTTGAACATTTACCATCCATCATACACGGTGAATTTTGATTAAGAGTTCCACAGGGACCATGTATCATGTTTTTGATAACTACCTCATGCAATCCAGGATCTACTTGTACATTAGGGATTTCAGCTGATATCACTGCATCAAGTTCATTTGGCCTTATCTTTTCAACCAACCAAATCAAAATGTGTGCATGTGGCAATCCTCGTTTCTGCCACTCCACAGAATACATCCAGCAGCGTGTCTCACCAAACACATTATGTTTTACGATGAAATTCATTAAAGATTTCAACTTTTGTCTAAAGACTCTGGCTGTAATATCATGACGATCAATGGATGATTTCCCAGGTAATAACTCCTGCTTAATTTCTATCCATTGCGGATTGAATGTAAATGTGATGAACAAATCTGCTGTACCATAATGACGAACATACGACATGGCATCTTGAGCATATTCGTGCATATGCCGAGGGCTTCCGATGTATGTTGCTGGAAGAATAGTCATCCGACCGACATTCTGTGCATTTCCATCAGTATTAATCGCATCTCGAAGGTGAATATACTCTTCAGATCGGAGTTTGGTTTGATTCAACCTGATGAATGTTAATCTCTCCGTTTCAATTTTAACATACATGTCATCAACATATTTGTGATATAATCGCCGACATTTCAATATGTGATTATCTGCATTTTCCCGAATCATTAGGCGGTATGAATAATAGTTCATTGAACTGACTTTTTTGTTGGTTTCAGAACCTGTAAACAGATTTTGTTTTAATAACATTCAAATACATAATATAGTGACTGAGATATTATCGCCATAGCTAAACTAATATTTTAGTTACCTGTAATGGGATTTATCATTTTTATTGATAAATCGTAGCCATCTTCACCTTGCCAAAATATAATGGGATATTGCAGTGCATCATATGAGCGGTGTGTTTCCTTTATAGGTTGTAATTGAAAATTCCGACGATGTAAAACAATATCACGGGATTCCAAGTTTTCTCCAACTACAACGATAGCAACTTCATCAATAGTTGGTGCATTAAAACGTCTTGTATGTTGACCTGCAGGTGTTTTATCAGCTCTGATTACAATTTTGTGATTATCGGATGGCATCAGATCCAGGGCAGTTTTAAACAATATAATCAATTGATTGTGTTGATGAAATAAAGTTTGTAATTGTTCTACAATAGACCTTTTTACTAAATTGTTATGTGCACAACGCAGATCAATTTCTTGTGGTGAATTGCCCATAAAATAAATTTGCAGGAATTTGTTGTCGCTATCTGACACTGGTAACAGTGAACCTGCTCTGTGATATATTTGCCCTTGTATCTGTAAATAAAAAAAATATTATGGTGTGGTATAAATTAATGGATTGTCAATGATCAAACTTAAATAATATTTGATCTTAAAAAGTATATATTTAGTTTTAACTAATATCTATCAAATATAAAATATAATAAAAGTGTCACTGAAACTGAATCACCATATAATATGATGACTAAGTGATATATTTCGTAATGATTAAGAAATTGAAGATTAGTAACACATCTTAACTTTGGTGACAGAAAATTTTGTTCGCTAAAATAATTATGAGTAACTGCTATAATACATACCTTGAAAGTTGGCATAAAATTTTCCCGAACTGCATTTGTTGCCCCAAATGAAGTCATTTGAAAGCAATTGTTATATTGTTGAATATGTGTCAAAAAGTGTATAGAATCTGTTCCTATTCCTGAAACCAATGAGTACAATGGTTCTGGTGGTGGATCCAATTGTATCAATTTCACTTTACCATTTGCGCAACACAATCCATTGGCATCGTTTTTGTATTTTAATGCCTTACAGTGTGAGCAAACCAAGTTCATAGAACCAATAACAACACATTGGTAGTTACTGTAGTCAATTGACACATCGTAACTGAAAGCAGCTGGATTCAAACTTGCGCGATTATTAGTTGAATGTCGCGCTCGCGCTTCACGCGTTTGTGATATCCGAATTCTTTCACGTTCATTTCCGTCGTCACGTTCTTGTGCAGTACGATTAGATCGGTAATTAGCTTGGTTTATAGCATTTCTGGTTCTTCTACCTAAATTGCTTCGTCTTATAGGAGGCATATCAAATATAAATTATTTTTTCACTAATCACGAACTAAACAAACACTAACTAACTAAACACTCTGCACAAAACACGATATACGAATTTGTTTCGTGTATCACTTGACAATTCATCTGTCATCTGTCAAAAGTCATCTGTAACAGACAACTTTTTTTTTTTAAATTTGATATGACTTGAACTCAAATCCTTTTAATCCGTACGAATTGTTTTATTTATTTAAAATTTTTTATTTGTTTAAAATTTAATTCAAATTTTAAATAAATAAAACAATTCGTACGGCTTAAAAGGATTTGAGTTCAAGTCATATCAAATTTAAAAAAAAAAGTTGTCTGTTACAGATGACTTTTGACAGATGACAGATGAATTGTCAACTGATACACGAAACAAATTCAAACAAAAAGGGCTATTTTTAGGGTTTTTCCAGCAATAATTCTAATTTTTCTCGCCGTAAAAACCATCCCTGAACTTCAACGAACATTTTAAAAAAAGATTTGGCCAAATTGGTCCAGGCGTTGTTGAGTTATGCGCTTAGGAACATGTTTTGCGATTCATTTTTATATATAAGATTGTAAATGCTGGACGGTCTTTATTATATTAAAGGAGAATGTTGTTTGTTAATTGTTTCCTTTTTTGTATGTTATATTAAAATGTGAAAGATGGCGTTCATTTGGGCTTTAGAATATTTTAGGGCTTTTGAATAATTTCAAAATTACTTAAGTTACTTGAAGTTTAATATATTAATTTTTATTATAGAGAGAATTAATTGGTATTAACACTGGACAATAACCACACTATACATAATTATAAAATATAATATTAATTACTATTAGTGTTATATTAGTAAATTAATAAAATTCATTATGTCAAAATTATAATATTCAGGACACCATTTATTTGTAATTAATAAAATAATTATTGTATAACAGTCTATAAGTAGTGAAACCTTTTAAGAATACCTTCTAATACCCCTTTTTTAAATTGTTACCACACATGGTTTGTTTCTTTGAACTAATTTTAACATAAATGGGACTACACTAATGTATATTAAATATAAAATGTGTATCAAAACAAATTTTAGGTACGTACAACTTACGTGTAATGATTTTAAAAATATATAAGCTCTATGTTCTCGCCATAAATGGTAAACAGAGAACTTCATAGCAATTTAATTACAATACAATTTCGAACTACGGTACGGACCCACCCAAGGGGGCAAGGAGAGGGGGTTCGTTACGCGAGTACTCCAGGTGTCGTTAGAGAGGGGGGGCTGCAGAATAGTCAGCCCCCCGACCAAATAAGGGCGACGCGAGAACGTATGCGCCCAAAACTGCCGCCGTCCATTTATGGGCCCTGTCGGCGCTTATATACAGGGGGGCCCTTATAAAAACGCACACCTTCCCGCACTTCGGCACTCGCACACCGCTATATCGACGGGTCACAAGTCAGTTTTTAAGGTTAGTATGCGCAGTCTGTGTCTATATTTTTTTCAAATATTCTGTTAGATCGCTTGGGGGGCAGCGAAAATTAGAAGTTGCGGGTGGACGAGACACGATCTATCCGATCCGTTGGAGAATCAGTGACGATCAATTGTACGCGTAACTTTTTTTGGATCGGTACATTCAATCAGTTTGTTTCTGTATTGTGTCATTTTACAAGTGTGTGGTGATTTCGTGTTTTTTTGTAACGTTGTTAGTGAGCTAAATCGGCGACGCGCGATTCTGAGTTTTTAGAAGACGAATATAAATTATCAATTTAATATTGGGGTATTTAATAATTAATAATTTTCGTTTACATATAAAGCATATAGGAAAAAAAGCTATAAGAATGTATCCATTTATTTTTCTTATTTAAAAATTTAATTATTAGAAACAGTTTAATTTACGATAACAGAATTTCGTTTGTTTGAGTTGAATGAAACACGTACTAATACGAGAAATTTGTCACTTTGTTTATTTGGCCAACATCCAAATTGCTTTTATGTACCTGAAAATCCATTTAGATACATTATTTCCAAAATATAGGTATTCCTGTTTTCAGTTCAAACATGGATTATTCATTATCAAAATTTTATCCATTTAAATTGTTTTTTTTATATTTGATTAATTTATCTTTTTGCTTCCAAAATGTTTGTAATATTTCTTATTAATATCCATATTTTTTCTTAAGATATTTTAATAATCTTTACTTTGATTTTAAGCGATTTTATTGCATAGTATGTCCATTTTTGGTAAACGTTTTAATTAAATATATAATTCGCTGACGCATTTGATCCATTTTGAGGTTTGTTGTGTCATCAAAATTACATCGGATGTTTGCTGATTAATAAATTTTCTGTATACATTTTTACCGCCAATTTTTCCATTAAAACAAAAAATCTTAAAAGGCTTCTTTTAAAAATGTTGAAGTATAATTTATGATGTTTTATGTTAGGAAAATATTATTGCATTTTCTTTATTTTTACCTTTATTCATAGTAAAGTAAAAAACATCTCAATTTAAATGTATTCTTTATGAAGGTGATGAGGTATAGTTCTTAAGCGAAATACGATTTTTACGCTTCGTTTACCTTGGGTCATCATGTTCCTCACCACCCCATATAATAATTATATCAAGTAACGTTTAATAGTTTTATTAATTGCTTATTTAGCGAGAACACATTTTTTTAGGCCGTTCAGTCACTATCAAAACGAAATGTTGAATTGTAATTTATGGTGTTTTATGTTATCTAAATATTATCGAATTTTCTTTTCTTCTAGCTTTATTTATAGTAAACTATAGAATATTTCAATTTAGTTTTATTCTTTATAAAGGTGATGAGGTATAGTTCTTAATCGAAATATAATTTTTTCCTTTTATCGTTTGTCTTGGGCCATCATGTTTCTCACCACCTCATATAATAATTACGTATCTAGTAACTTTTAATAGTTCCATTAATTGCTTATTTCGCGAGAACACATGTGTGTGTGTGTGTGTGTGTAAATCAATTTTATTTTTAATGGGATTCCTTCTACCTTTATTTACAGTAAACTAAAGTAACATTTCCATTAATTGCTTATTTAGCCAGACGATATTTTTTTAACCGTTCAGTCACTATGGAGAGAAATCATAGTCATTATACCTATGCTGTCTAAAAATAGGCCTGGACCGAATAAATCGTCAATACCTATCCGTCGTTACGAGAGAGCATTTATTTAAATTAAATTAAGGACGCTGTCAAATTGGGATGCGGCGCCGCTATGCAATCGACTTGATCGAAAAAAACTATTTTTAGTTCAATTACACTATTAAATTACCCGATTCTATTTTAATTGATCTTTAATTATGTCGCCGAGTTTGGTTCTGAGTTATCATTAGCGTCATCGTTATGTGCATTTTACAGGGGCAGTTCACTAACAACAAACAACCACAATGTGTGACGACGATGTAGCAGCTCTTGTCGTGGACAACGGTTCCGGTATGTGCAAGGCCGGATTCGCCGGTGATGACGCTCCCAGGGCCGTGTTCCCATCCATCGTCGGTCGCCCAAGACATCAAGGTGTCATGGTCGGTATGGGTCAGAAGGACTCGTACGTCGGTGATGAAGCTCAAAGCAAAAGAGGTATCCTGACTTTGAAGTACCCCATCGAACACGGTATCATCACCAACTGGGACGATATGGAAAAGATCTGGCATCACACTTTCTACAATGAACTCCGCGTCGCCCCCGAAGAGCACCCCATCTTGTTGACTGAAGCTCCTCTTAACCCCAAGGCCAACAGGTAATATTGGCATTGTCTGATGTATGCAGGCTCAAAAAAAAAAAAAATTAAAATTACAAAGTAGTTATTCTACGATAGAGACTTTGGGTTTAACATTTACCTCATCTATGTTTTTAATGTGCATTGGATTTTACTTATAACTTCACTGAATTAGATCAAATTATTTTACTCTTTTTAATCCTTTTTAAGCCTCTTTGGACGTAGCCCTTGATAAAGTTACCGACAGTTTCTGCCTTCTGGTCTTTATACAGATTGTCGTTACGAATGTACCATAGATCATCAACAATACCTCGCAGTAACTTGTTTTGGAATATTTGTATAATATTTCTATTCCTTTGGCTGGTACACTCACAGAGTTGAACACTATATTTCCCCACTAGTTTGAAGGCTTGGTAAAGCAAACAGTTATTTATAATGATAGGGCTAATAATTTGGTAATTTTTTTGTACTTCAGCTACAGTTATTCATATTTTCTTTAACATGTGGCTTCCACTTGAATATAACTTCAAGGGCCATACCCAGATATTTGGCTGTTTTTTCATATGGGACTACTTACTCACTTATATATACTGGCTTGTGCTGTATTCTTTTTTTGGAGAAATCAATATGCACTGATTTATTTTTATTAATTTAGATTTTTCTCTATTTTTCTGTCCGGCATTGTATTTAGGCAAAGCTATTTGTAACTTTTCGGTTGATTCAGTATTGTAATCTCCAAGAGCTGCGACTGCAGTGTCATCTGCAAATATAGCAATAACTTTTTAATGAATGTAGGCAAGTCTTGAGTGTACAGCAGATAAAGGACTCCCAATAAAATTCCACTTGAAAACATTCAATCGTTTCTTCTATTAACAAGACAGCAATTACTTGGCTTTGGCATATTGTAGTCAATACAATCGGTGATTGGCCTGAGTTTAGTTCCAGATTTTCTTTAGTTTGCGTATAATTGCTTGAAATGTTTCTACCGATGTAGAAATCCAGCAGGTCTGGGATCTTATCTGGATCTGTTGGTCAATATGTGGGTTTAACTGTCGAAATAGTTTCACAACTATATGCCTTTAACAATTTATCTACTCGTATTGTAATGAGTCTCGAACCTCAATGTGTACATTACAACATTAAAGTCACCCCCTATAATAAATCGATTTCCCACTGTATTAAAAAATTGTATCTTGCAAATTTGATACTGTATTTTGGTGGGCTATATAAACTGTCTACTTTGATAGTGCCGTTATTAGTAATAATATTCACAGCTCTGACCTGGATATTTTCTGAATCGATTTTAATTAGTTCAAAATATTGAATATTTTTTTTATTATTAAAATATAATGTAACCAATAATGTATATAAAAAAGTAATATGTAATAAACTTTTGAAATTAAGTGCCAAAAACAAGATAATATTTGGTATTGCATTTTAAAGGTTTATGTACTTATTTTAAAAAGAGTCGTAAAAAAATAACGATACATTTAAAACGAAATACCCATATTCAATATTCAAATGTTGATGCCCGTGTTCATTGCAGGGAAAAGATGACGCAAATCATGTTTGAAACTTTCAATACCCCAGCCATGTACGTAGCCATCCAAGCCGTACTTTCCCTGTACGCTTCCGGTCGTACCACCGGTATCGTACTTGACTCTGGTGACGGCGTATCTCACACCGTTCCCATTTACGAAGGTTACGCCTTACCTCATGCCATCCTCCGTTTGGATCTGGCCGGTAAGACCCCATCTCTCAATTCGTCGTGTTTTTTCTCAATACATTCTTTCAATAGGACGTGACTTGACTGACTACTTGATGAAGATCCTCACCGAAAGAGGTTACTCCTTCACCACCACCGCTGAGAGGGAAATCGTTCGCGACATCAAGGAAAAACTGTGCTACGTCGCTTTGGACTTTGAACAAGAAATGGCCACCGCCGCCAACTCCACTTCCTTGGAAAAGAGCTACGAACTTCCCGACGGTCAAGTAATCACCATCGGTAACGAGAGATTCAGGTACTTAATTCTATACAATCGATTGGTGTTGAACGTTATCTTCATCAAAATAATCTGAACAGGTGTCCAGAAGCTTTGTTCCAACCTTCCTTCTTGGGTATGGAATCCTGCGGTATCCACGAGACCGTCTACAACTCCATCATGAAGTGCGACGTCGATATCCGTAAGGACTTGTACGCCAACACTGTGCTCTCCGGTGGTACCACCATGTATCCCGGTATCGCCGATCGTATGCAGAAGGAAATTACCGCCCTGGCCCCGTCCACCATCAAGATTAAGATCATCGCTCCCCCAGAAAGGAAATACTCCGTCTGGATCGGTGGATCCATCTTGGCCTCCCTCTCCACCTTCCAACAGATGTGGATCTCCAAACAGGAATACGACGAATCCGGTCCCGGCATCGTCCACCGTAAATGCTTCTAAATTTCCAAACCATGTGATTATCTATACCATCATCGTTCTGACAACTCGAGTTATACGGTCCGTTGTGACCGTAGCACTGCCCCTTAAGACTTATAAATCATCTCTAAATACTAACCTTTTTGTTTGTATAATTTTTAATATCCATTACTGTTAAGATATTAGTATTTTAAATCATGAGAATGTGTAGGTTAAACAACTCTTTGTATGTAAGGTTTTATGCAATTACATCGGAATTTTTAAAAATGTTTTTTTATTTCAAACGTCCATTAATTATCAACCTCACTGATTATTATGAGATCATATATTTTCTTTTATTATTAATTCCATCTTACATTAGATATTCTTAGTACAATCTTGATTTATAAATTAATTTATTACTACTGTTCTGTTGTACTTGCATTAATACACAAGCAAAGCGAGTTCGGGATTAATAAATACATCGGTATGTATTTCTTAAGTTAAAGTAAAACTAAACTTATTCGTTTTCTATACCAATTCGTTTGATTCGCTTCAATATGATTTCCTACGTGTTGCCGGTAGTTGTATTTCTTCCACGTTGCTGTGATTTAGTTAGTAACCTTTTTTCATATTTTAAAGCGAAATTTTGGATCACTTAATATAAGCATTTGATTTCGAAGTTATCGTGCAGCATTATCTATTATATTTACTTCTAACTGCATTCTATTATTTATTATTATATTTACGTGCATTAATCATTGAACATGTTTTGGATGTTCAATGATCTTTTTTTTTGTTCTGGCCTAAAAACCAAGCGGTGGAATGCATGACGGCATACCTAGTCGCGGAGACTTGCCCTGGAGTGACAAGTTGGACCGGGTTATGTGGGACTGCCTCTGGACTTACCAATACACTAAACCGAAACCGCCTCACAGTTGACCCCTGTGGATCACTACTGCTACTGCATTAAATTTGGGGATATGGCACCCGCTGATCGGGCAGCCGTTATTGGGCACGAGGGCCCGGCGATTCTATTGATTCGCGAACCTGAGTTAACACACAACTGGATACTGTTGTATGGGGGCAAAAGTTATGACTGTAACGATGGATGAAGCCGTTTCAGCCTGGAAAAGGGGGGAGCTTAGTGGTGACGCGGTGCTAAGCTCCCAGCATGTTGACCAGCTAGCGAACAAGCGCGTTTTCAGAAGAACTCGAGCTGAGTTGTGGTTTGTGGAATGATTGAGATATTCCCTATAAATTTGATTATTTCTGACAAACGGGCGTTTAATATTCTCCTGAGGAGTTTATTTTGGAAAACTTACGTAAAAAGCGACGTCAATGCGCTCTTTTCTCGGCAGATCTGAAATAAAGAGGTTAAATAAGGCTGGGGCCAGCGGGGAACCTTGAGGTACGCCAGCATCGATTTGTTTACGACTGGAAAGTGATTCCCTGATCTTGACCTGGAAAGATCTGTCCGAGAGATAGGACTTGATGAGGGCGGTTAGGTCTTCTGGGACACCTAACCGCACCCACTTTGCGATCAATCCGTCGTGCCAGACCTTGTCGAAGGCTTTGGTAAGGTCCAGAAGAACTGCTCCAAGCTTTTTACGTTGGTCAAGAGCGTGATGGATGTGTGCGGCCAGACGGGTAGCCTGATGGACGGAGGAGTGGTGAGCGCGAAAGCCGAATTGTTCATTAGGAATGATGTTGTTTTTCTTTGTGAAAGAATTGAGAGCGTAGAGTATTGCCCTCTCGGCAAGCTTGGAAATGGCGCTGAGAAGGCTGATAGGCCTGTAATCAGATGGAGACGATTTTGCCCCTTTCTTGGGTATAACCGCTATATGTGCGTGTTTCCAAGACGCCGAGAAATGTTGCAGCCTCATGATGGAGTTAATGATGTTTGCCAGTTCTGCGAGCTGCTTATGCGGGAGCTTTTTTAACTGGGTAATCGATATTCCATCGAAACCTGGAGATATTTTAGTTTGAAGTTTGCCGATCATAGTCTGTAGAGACTTTGGAGACACGAAATGGTTGAGAAGAAAGGCTGGAGTTGGATTCGTTGATGACAGTGTCACTGTCTTTAGCTTTAGTGTTCTCTGCGGGTGGGAGGCATTTCATTTGAGCTTCGTAGGTTTCTGCAAGGAGCTCGACTTTTTCTTGGTCAGTGACTGCGAAATTTCCTGTAACCGCTGACTTCAGGGGGGATGACATTGTGCGTCTTCCCCACGAGGCATTTGAAGACACGCCAGAAGGAAGGGACCATCCAGTCTTTGGTCCGCGAGAAATGAGTTCCATTTCATTGCTCGCCAAGTCGAGACGGCCGCCCTTACCCCCTTGCATGCTCTGTTCGCCTCCCTTTTGTCTGCAGCATCAAGGGTGAATCGAGCTAATCTGCATAAACCGTTTTTGATGCAAATTTCACGTTTAAGGGAAGCGGGAAGGTTCCTTTCCACGGCTGGGGTTGTGATGAAATTTTGACTGTGGCAGATTCGTGAGCAGATTGAATATCACAAGTTAGCTTGAGTACGGCTTCCTCGAGCTGTTCTGGTGTGTTCATTTTTGGAATTGGATCGGATTTCAGGAGAAGAGATTGGTAATTTTTCCAGTCGGTCTTTTTCCTGAATCTTGTTGGTGGGACTTGAGTGGTGGCGCAGTTTCCGAGTTTGAGAAGGACCGGACGATGATCAGAGTCTAGTTCGTCAAGGACTCGAACTTCGGAATGGCGATTTACGTCTTGAAGAATAAAGAAATCAAGGACTCTTGCTGCGCCTTGAGAAACTGTAGTAGGATGATGAGTTTTGGGCGCGTTGGTTTGATGTCTTAGTGCAACTCCATAGGTTCAAATTGGTTTTATGATTGACTGATAAACCAATCTCTTTGATTTTAGGTCAAGTTGAAAGTATCTTCAGACTAATCAGTGCATTTGCTTGACTTTGAGTTTAATCTACTCCGCTTTTTGTCTAACATGATGTCCAATTTAACCTACCATTGAGATATATTCCGATGAATTTAGCTGATTCTGCTTGGGGAATCCAGCATCCGTTAGGTTTTTGTCATTCCGCCGCAACGCAAAATTAACATGGAGAGATTTGGAGCTATTGAGCTGTATTTTCCAGTCTCTAGCCAATTTATAAATCTTGTTGACCGCTACTTGTACTTTCTCTATAGCGTTAAACAGAGATACATCTTTTGTCGTCGGCAAATGTTTTAAATACTGTTTGTTTTGTTGTTGGGATATCAGTAGTATAGAACAGATACTATCCACTTCCGTATAGACAAGACACTACCCTGTGGAACTTGAAACAAAATAGGTTTAAGTGTTGAGAATTCCCCTTCATGTGAGACTCTAAATTTTCATTCGAAAACATATGATTGGAGCAGTCGACAGTGATTCCACGGTAGCAATTTGCTCATTTTGTAGATTAATCCCAAATGCCATATTCGGTTAAAAGTTTATGATACGTTTAGGAATATTGCGGGGCAGTATTTCTTTTCTTCGAATGCTTTTTCAATAACTCCAGTTACTGTATAGACCAAGTGCGGTCGATCGTCGAGTGGTGATTTCGAATTGCAAGTGGTCTATAGATATAAATAGCAGTAGCAGCGAAATATGCTCATAAGATCCAACTTGTTCTGCTCGTTCTGGTCATTTAAGTCACCGAGTTGCTTTCAATAGCGAATAATCTACATATCTACTTACGGGATTAGTTAATTCAATTACATATTTTTCGAAGCAATTCTGTTATATTCTTTAATATTTTGATTTGTCTAATTCTGTGTCATACTCTTCTAGATTTTCGCCTTTCTTTTTTCTTCTATATATATATATATATATATATATATATATATATATATATATATATATATATATATATATATATATATATATATATATATATATATATACATATATATATATATATATATATATATATATATATATATATATATATACATATATATATATATATATATATATATATATATATATATATATATGTGTGTATATATATGTATATATTGAATATTTTATTTCAATTAAAAAGAAAGTATAAAAATATACTGAAAAATTGTTTTCCAGGCACCAAATACAAAACAATATTATACTTCATGATAAGTCGAACTTGCTTCTTCAAATTTTTTTGAATATTTAGTAATAGTGAATTTATTAGAAAGGACATTCATTACAGTAATAAAATTTTATTCAGAAAATTTAAATTTGATATTTCCATCTTTAAAATTAAATATAAAATGAAAATTTATGTCATGAGATGTGCTTTGTGGTAGCAGATACACACCTTGCCTGGTGTATTTATCCCATTCTATTTCCTTCCCTACCATTGGAGGTATCAAAGGACCTGTTGTTATAGTATTTCTTAGAGATCCATCCAAAGACCAATCTATCCACAGTGCTATTCCATTACATTCACTAAATGATGTTAAAAAATGTTATTTTAAAAGTATGTTATCATTATTCTTTACTAACCTTTCCATTTTAAACATCAGAGAGCTTTCTAAATTTGTAGTACATTCTTTAGTCAAATCAAGTTCCATTATTTTTACTTCTTCACTAACAGCTGTGCATGGGTACTCCCATAAGGGCTGAGCTTCTACTGAGTCATCACTAATATTACTTGATTCCTAAATTAATGAAAATACATATGCAAGAATTAAATTAATTTAGGGTAGAATTTATTTTTACTTACACATATTAGGTTGTCAAAATGTTTCATTGCAAATCCTTCACATACTCCTAATGGGGCTCTTATTTTATGTAGATGGTCAAATTTTACAGCAATTCCTTTTAATATACACTTCATTGGAAAAATCTTAACATTATCATTTAAAAGTGTTCTAATACTTTCATTCAAATATAAGAACAATAAATTATCCCATGGTAAAATACTACTGGAAAAGTAAGGTTCGCCAAAAACAATTGTAACATTATTTAAATTGACACTCTTAAGATCATCTGCTTTCTCAAAAATTACAGTATTTTTTATGTCATTATACTCAATAATATTTTCTAAAATTCTTCTAGAAAAAGTATTACTCTCTAAGAAATATAACTGTTTTGCTCCTAATTTGGATGCTACTAAGCCGTAGTAAAATCCTTCATTCAAAAATAACACAACACTATCATTATTTATGTTTTTCTCTAATACATTTAAGTATTTTTTATTTCTTTTCATATCATTAATTTGTCCTATCCTTGTTCTTGAATAAGACATGTGTAATCCGCAATGACAAATAGGATTGACATAATCAGCATCTGATACTCTTAGATTTGTTTTCAAATTAAACCATAGTGAGTACTCATCATGACAGCTAATGAGATGTATTTCTTGATCTTTTTTCACTTTAACTTCTTCAGGAAAATAATATATGGCCTGAATCCAATGATCTCTCCATGGGATATTTTTTGTTAGTTTCTCTTTTGATTGTGGATGAGCCCAATATGGGGCACAGCTGAGTATATATTTTCCTTCTATGTCCATCTGAAGCTCCCACCACATGAATACCATTTGTGCATTACCATCATGTTTTGATTTCAGTGAGTTTATGGTAGATCTGGTGAAAATAAAGGGTGTTTTACCAGACCTAAAAATCAAAAATAATTCCAAATATAAAATTTCTTTACTCAAACTTACCAGTCAAATCTAAGTACAGGAATTGGATTTACTAGTGAATTAAATGAAGTAATAGGTAATTGACTTAGCTGAATATCATGTACAGCTGCAGAACCTGGGCACTGTTTAATTGATTGAGGTATTTTTATTAAAATCTCTAAATCATCATTATAATAATCTTTTAATTTGTTCCAATTTTGTGCTAACGGGCACTCTACAACCTATGTTTGGATAAAAAGAAAGCCTATAAAGCAATTAAAACTCACTTGAGCATACACTGTGGCATTATCTGGTACAACAATACAGTCTTTTTCAAGTAAGTGTTTGTGAGCATGACTAAAAGTTGACAGAGCTCCCTCACCAATTAATTCAGTATCAAAAACTTCTGTTACTAATATATTACATCTTTCTAACATGTCACCATCATTTCCTACAGTCAATTCAGTTGAGCGTTTTGGAATAATGCATATTTTATCTTTAAAGCCATTAGAATCTATTACTTTAAGGGCGCAATCACTCATTGGTTTAAAAGCTTCACATGCTATAACATTATCTGCCCCATTTCTGACAGCCATCATTGATAGCAATCCAGTTCCAGTACCAATATCCAAAACTTTCGCTTTCTTACCAAGTGAATGCATTTTATTGATAGCAATAATTAAAGCTTTTTCATATAGTTGATTTCTTTCTGTATCATGAAGCATGTCTGCAAAAGCCGATCTAGCCACTTCTTGATGGTAATCATACTCTTCATTCTGTACAACCCAATCATTATTTCCAGTGAGAGGGTTTAGTTTTTGAACAAAAACGCTCATTTCAGCAGTTCTTTTAAATCCCCACTTTAAAATTAATGTTTTGAAGTTACATATAAGCATTTAAATTATAGAGGTTATATTTACTTGCGAAGCTATTGAATTCAATGCATTGTTGCCACTTCTTTCTAGTATTTACTATTTTTCTCTTTACTACTTTTTCAGGCTCTTTTTAAATTTGTAATTTATTTTCGTCAAATTCGTTTGTAATAGAGCAAATAGAAGTCCTTTTATAAGCATGAAATTTTGTTCATATACACATTAAATACATTTATTTACTTTACGTTTACATTTTTAAAACTTTTTATTTATGCATATTGAATACATTGTAAATAAGTAATATATAATAATAATAATATAAAAAAATTGCTTTTGTGCTCAATTATTATTATAACTTGTAGTATTTTATAGATGTTAATTCATAAAAATCAACTAAAATATTTATTGTATTAAACACTTGTGCACTATTTATATTAGCTTTGATATTAGTTTTTATTTTATTATTTAAATTCTTTTTAACTTATATTTTTTTGTTTTAATTGAAAGCATACACTTAAAGATAATTTAAAGTTAACTTTCCCGCTAATACTGAACAGGATGTTATAGTGGGGGAAGCGTTTGGCGTCGATTTACGAAATTTCCGTTCTCTCCTTTCTCATTTCGCTAGCGACCGTCAGGGAAGTTGCCGTGCATGTATTCTCTCCGATGAAACTTTACAAGAGATTGCGGAAAAATGGATAATCCGGGTGATTTAATGCATCTCTGTAGATTGTGTTTAGTTAAGGACCAAGTTAATATTCCAATTTTTGAAGAACACGGTGATATTAGGCAAATATTTGTAAAAATTAGTTCCTGTCTGCCGGTAAAGGTAAGTAATGTGGACGCCATCTTGGCTTGGGGTTTTCTCAAACTTGATATTCGACAGCTTTTTCTAACTTTTGACATCGGTTTTTGTTTACTTGTTAGAAAATTTTTATGTTTTTTGATATCGCCTACTATTTTTTTCTATTTCTATAACTTTTAAGGTACTGTTGAAATACTTGTTACATCTTTTTAATTTTTTCCTAGATGTAAATTTTAGTTTGCGTTATTCTTGTTAAGGAAATTAAAAAAGATTCTTCTGGAACTAGTCTGCACAGCATTATAGTTACGATATTTTTCTAGTTCGCTTTGTTGTTAGGAAGCCATTTTGTTATGCCTTGTACATTCTCTCAACATTGGTCTTCCGCTCTGAGTAATTCTTTTTAACTTAATTGAACGAGATTTGTAATTGTATTGTTTGTATATATTTATCGACTTCGTAATCCTTTTTTGTATTTTAACAATCAATAATGTATATACTTAAAATATACCGAGTGCGCAAAAGCAAGGCGTAGTTTCTACAGGGCTGCCATAATGAGTATGAAGCTCTTTGAATCTTTTTAACTCACGTTATTTAAAATTGCATTCTAGAAGCTTTTACAAGCAATTATTTGGTTTAACATTTTTTTGTTACACATTTTATGCATTTTTTATATGTACATTTTCATATTATATGTAGACTACATTGGACTTTTGAATATGGCGGAAAAGTTTTTTCTCTGCTGTGTTTATCGAGCACATTTTGGCAAAGTTTTTGCCATTGATATGATGATTGTTCTTCACAGACCTGTTCTGACTTATTGTGATGTAATATAGAACGGCCATCTGAATTTTGTATTTTTTGGTGCAAGATGTCTATGATGCAGGATAATGGTGTTTTTACATTTTTTTATTGTTACAGGTATCTAAAGATGATCAATTACCAAAAAGAATATGCGATGGTTGCTCGAATAAGTTAGATTTGTTGTATGAATTTTGTAATACGTCTGCAAATTCTGAGAAGAAATTGTTGTCTTGGTTAGAGCAGGCTGGCCTAAAAGATGTTGACACGATAAGCGCGGTTGCGCAACATACTGCCAAGCCCTTAGAAACACAAACCCAAGTAAAACAAGAGGCCCTGGAAGATATTCATGCAGCAGTACAGCAGACGGATCATCTGGAGTTGACTGATGAAGGGGTTGGTGCTGCTGTATTTGAAGAGGTAAAGTTTGAACATTAAAAATTGTGGAATCTCTTAATTGCAATGATATTTTTCTTAATTTACAGAACGCAATAGATGAATCTGATGAACCACCTCCACCAAAAAGGGCTAGGCGCACTGCTGCAGTTAAGGCACAGATTAACATTACTCCTGATTCTGATGATGATGATGACATGGATATCTCCGAACCTATGACTAAGGTATATATTTAAATTTATTTATACTTTTAGTATGCCTGGCATTTGTTTTCTTTTTTAACGCTTAAAATTTGTTCTAAAAATCCAAATGTTCGATTATAAATTATATTCTTTGATGTATTGTTAATTATATCAAAGATATATTTAACATGATGATTGTTCTTCACAGACCTGTTCTGATATATTTTGATGTCACATAGAACGGCCATCTGAATTATTAACATTCATTGTATAACAATTTCATTTTTAAGTATAGCATTACTTTACTTCTGTTTTTTTTTTTCAGGTTGAAGATGAAAGTGATGATAGTGATGTAGACAAGGATCCATCATATGTAGATGTACCTGGAACTAGTGCGGATGATCAACCTGGTCCCTCAGGTGTTGGCAAAGATGGCGTCGAAGCACCGTGAGTACTTGCTTTTTATTTCAATTCCCTCCTATAAATTGCGTCTGGATGTATATCGGGGCTAAACTGATTTGATCTAGTAGCTTTATATTAGAAATTTTTCATTTATTGTTGAAAGGTATTTTCTTTATTCTGTGTATATTGAGTAATGAACCTAATGAACTAACTAACGCAATTAATTTGATATGAATAAGTCTATGGTTATTCTTTTTATTATTTCTCAAACATCTCATTTTAAAGTCTCTATTGCAAGTAATATTTCTTTTTTAATATTTTCGATATGATGCGTTGTTATTTTTAATGTTTATTTCATAAGGTAAGTGGATTTTTATTTATTTTTATAGGACAAATCAGTAAAATTTTTATATAAACTTTTTAATACTTTTTTTTCTATTTTTAATTATCTAGAGGTTTTCAAATCACAAGTGTTTGGTGGAGTATGTCGTAACACACATCAATTTTCTAATCAATTTTTTATTTATTTCAGTAAGTTGTATTTTAGATTTACTTTGCCTGATATAAGCAATAGTTTTATTATGGTACTGCTACTTCTTTAGTCCATTATAAAATATTAATCTGCTTTTGGCTCTAAAATACACTGTTACTGAACCTTTAAATAACTTGCTAAAATCAATTTACTAGTGTTTTACATACATATGAAATCAAAACTTGCTTCGACATATTTCGCGAATACATACGTCCAGGCGATTGCTTTAGTAACAAAAACTAATGTGCTAAATATTGCTTATAAAATTTTTTATTCTATCAGTCGAGAAGCAAGATGGTTTTTAGTTTTTGTTACTCATTAGTTATGTAAGGTTATTTACAAAGTTTTTTGGAACATTTTTATTCATTGTTTAGCTATTAAACAATGATTGTTATACATATTTTGTGTTCAGCACTGTTTGGTGTTGAGTACTTTTCCTCTTGAGTGCTGTTTTTGTATTCAAGAGTTTTCATTCTTTTTGGGATTAACAAAGGTGTAAGGCTGGCATTTTAGACCTTCTATTCACAAATTTGTTCACAACAATTGTTTTTCAATTACATACATCTATTTTTTGGCCTTTGGGTTTTTAAAAACTGTACTTGCAGTTTTTTCTCAAATGCCTGGACTAGGTTGCATTATTCTTTTTTTTTGAGAATAATGTGTTTAACAAAGTTTTGAGCATCATATTTGTGGTGCTCATTGAACTTTGCTTTATGGTATGATGTATATTGATGACATTAATGTGACTCAAGTTCTGTGATAGAAGATTCCAATATAAAGCTTTTGACACCAACTAAGTATGTTACAAAATAAATGTTCCTGAGAGAGTTGTTTTTTTTTCTGTTTTGCCCGACTTTCCAATCCAGTTTTCTATGTTTGTGAATGTATGAATATATGAAAGTGGGTTGTGTTGTATAGGGTATGTGGTATGTTGTGATATTTCATTGATTTGTGTGATGTGAAAGGTATGTTGATTTGGAGCTCCAATAATTCTTAGATTTAGGCTGTTAATATTAATTATATTTTGTTTTGATTTTAATTTTATGTTAAGTGTAAATTTTGTATATGAATATATTTTTGTAATTGTTAAATTAGTCTATAAGCACATATTAAAGAAGAGGGAAGAGCAAGATCAATGGACCCACCACCGATGGATATATTAGGATCAATACCACATCTGTAATGATCGAGTGAAGCCAATAAATAATTTCTGTTTTTGAATACTTCGTTTAATTTTTGTAGTTAGAACCTCTTCTACAGATAAAGGGATATGAGGGTCATTTTCGACATTTTCTAAGAGTTCGTAAATTTGCTTTTCTTTGGATTAATTTCATTTGATAGTTTATATTTGTTACTATTTGGCTTTCAGTGATGTTTTTATTAGTAGTAAAATTGTTTTAAAATTAGGCGATATGCAATGAAGGATTTTTTTCATTAAAATTATATTAATTTGGCAGTAATTGGGTTTGTGTGTCATAAGATTTATTTTTTAATACTTTGCACACTTTTTAAATCTAGAATCTTGTTAATCAATGTTTTGACTATTGAAATTATTTGAAATAGACAGGTTTTTAAATGTATTTGTTTTTGTAATTTCATTTGGTAAAACCTATCTTCAAGGTTATTTAATATGCAATGATTGTATATTCATTATTTACATTATGTCTACCTGCATTATGTATTTGTTTTTAAAGTTTATATCTAAATTGGCAGTAATTTGAATGTTTTGAATATAATGTTATGTATATGAAGCATGGGTTTTTTTAAATAGAATTTTCTTTAATAGGTCATTTACGAGTTTTGATTTCTTATTCAAGGGTTTTTCTAAAGTTGCTATCATGTTTCTATTAGGAAAGTAGTAAATAACTATACAATTAAGGGATGCTTTATTTGGCTAGAACAAGACTACTACTCTAAAAATATATTGTATACATTATGTGGCATTACTTGGGGAGGTTATTAGGGTAAATTATGGGTATCGGAGGTATTTGAAAAGCATACTTTATGCACTTGTGTTATAATTAGCCCGTTTATAATATTTTGGGTTTGTCTAAATCAATAAACACTAAATTTAAATATTTTAATTATTCATATGTATATTCTAAACATATTTACGAATATTCTAAAACATAGTGGTCATAAACTGTAGTAGTGTTTATTGAAACAATGACTGGTAGTAAGCTTTCTATCGAATTGTCAATTTTGAAGACAACTATTGGTTTTTATGGCAATTTTAATTTTTTTAAACCTAATTATGATTTTGACACATTCTGAATTAAAAAATGGTTGTATCTTCTAAAATTTTCTATATATATTTCAGAGTTTGTCCGGTGTGCAAAAAGTCGTTTGCTAAATCCTCACAATTAAATTACCACCTAAAGAATTTGAATGTTAAGTTGGTCCGAATCTGCGGACTATGTAGAGAACTGCAGTCTTCAGGTGTAAACAGTACAAGCGATCATACTTGTGGGCATGATGTAGCCGTAATTTCTTGTTCATTTTGTAAAGCCCATCTAGAGCCTGATTTCGTTGAGTTTCATCTCTGTTTCCATACCAAGAAAAGAGTTAACCAGAACGGGAAAAAATATAACAAAAGAAATTGGCCCCCACCACCTTATATTTGTTCGTTCTGCGGCAAAGAATATGGAAGGTACGGTTATATGCTGTTGATTAATCACGAGAAACGCCACCAAAAAAATAACCAGCTTCAATGCAAAAGGTGCAATATAGTTTTCGACAATGAACGGGAAAGGGCCACTCATATTTATAAGGTGCATAAGAAAGTCACGGTTAGCGTTTGCGACGTCTGTGGTCTAGCGACTAGGCACATCGCTAGGCATAAAACAGTTCATCGGCTGGAGAGGACCTTCAAATGCGAGCAATGTCCGAAAGTTTTTCGAGCAAGTTATGGTTTGAAAAAACACAAGCAGATACACAGCGACGAGGCGAAGTATAAATGTAATGTTTGCGAGAAATTATTCACTTACAAGTACAATATGAAAGTTCACATGAGGACACATGCAGATGTTAAACCGTTCGACTGTTACATCTGTAAAAAAACCTTTACTACAAAACAGTGGAGGGATAAACATGTTATGACGCACTGTTAAGCCATGTATGTAAATTTATAGATTCTAATCAATTGGGAATTCACTAAATTTGATTTGAAAACGACAATTCAAGGCCAAGTTTATTCTAAAAATGTTGGTTTGTTTTGGGTTTCGAATGAAGGAGGTGCACTATGAAATTCGCAGTTTAAAAGTTCAATTTAAAATAGGCAATTTCTTTTCTTTAGGAATTTATTTAAGATACGCCCTTTGCATTTTTTTCATATTTTAGTTAATTTCGAGCTTGTAACTTTTATTTTAATTTTACAATGGAGCTATTTTTTTACTAAATTATTTTAGTTTTGTTGGAGTTTTTGATGGACTTTTTCTAATGTCAATATGTTTATTGAAATGTGATGAAGTATCATTTTTACTCATGTTTGCTTTGGCGCCTATTAGTAGTTTTAATTTCAGGATTAGCTTCTTAAATTTATATTGTGCAAAATATTTTTAAATAGGACCTGTTTGTTAGCCAAAGTTAGTTCATAAAGATTTTAATGTATTTGTGTATATGTGATTTTATTTTATACAATTTTGTGGCACCGTTTATATTGTTCTGGTATACAATATACCTAGTTAGTTCATAACAAATCGTAATTTAGACAATATTAATAACTTTAAAGCGTGAAGTACTTATATGAAATATTTCTGTGGTGGAAATAATTGCTCTTTTATTTGATAAATATTTTAATAAATGTATTCCGAATGAAGATCTATGCTCGTCGTTATTATGGAAATGTGTCTAGAATGTCTAACTATCAGGGAATTAGTTTGCCATTAATAGTCAGAAAATTATTTAATATAAAGGTTATACAAAAGCTCTAATTAACTTTTTTAAGTTAAAAAACGACTGTCATATACATTATTCATTATTGCAAGTATTTAAGCTGTTTAATTTTTTTTAGATTTCATTTCGCAAAACTTTTATACACTCCTTTTTATTTGTAATAGGTTCTTGGATATTTTTTGTTCTTCAAATTCGAAAACAGTCTGAATAATTGAGCGATTGTAACATTTTCTTTAAATTTTAACTGTTTTACCATTGTTCAAAACGTTTTGTTTTTTGACCGAACTCTTAAAAAAAGCAATTATTAAAGGGTTCAAGACAATTATATATTTTTGTTTCCTTTAGTCACCTAGTAGGAAGCTGAACCTCACACATTGCAATAAAATATTGGTTTTAAGGTAAGATTAATATGACCAAGGCTGTAGTTATACACGAGCCGCACGCCTTTTCAGACATCAACCTTAATTCCTTCCCTATCTTTGCAGGAACGAGGACGTGCCAATTACAACACTGTTCCAACCATTGAAATGTTATATTTGTTCCAAAACTTTTCGGAATAAAGAGCAAATTACTCACCACTATGACAATTTGATCGTTAAAATAGTGTACAAGTGCAGGATATGCAATGACGCGCTATCCGAGACGAAGTATTGTGATCACGACGACGAATTTACAGGACCTCATTGTGAATTTTGTGGTATTTTAATAGACGCGCCCATCAAGTTTCACATTTGTTTCCATTTGAACTTCCCACAAAAGAGCGATTACGATGGGGTTTCTAGGCGAAGAAATAAACGGCGAAGCGAAGTACGAAGTCCTCCCGATGACTGGTCGGAGGACGAATATATGTCGAAGCAGGAATATAGCGATTGGGCATATGACTCCGATACGGAGATGTGTATTTATTGCGATAAGGTGTTGCCGGCTAAGTCCTTGGGCAAACACGAGGAGTGGCACAGGAACCACGACTATCGAGTGAAAAATTTAAAGGTCTCTCAAAAGACCAAACGTCCCTCTCCTAATGACGAAAGTCTGTGCTCATTTTGCGGTTTGTTCAAACCCAACAACAAGATTAAGCGCCACGAATACGTCGATCACACGAAGACGAAGATGCGTAAAGTATGTGATATTTGCGGAATATTTACCTGCCCAACTTATATCAAGGAGCACATGCGTACACACGATGCTGTTCAAGGGTTCAAATGCGAAGAATGCGGTAAGGCGTTTTTCCGGAGGAAGGCTTTGGCACGGCACAGGTTGGTGCACAGTGACGTGGCGAAGTGGATCTGTTCGGATTGTGGCAAGTCGTTTAAGATAAAGTTCAATTTGCGAGTACACATGCGTACACATGAAGACGTCAAACCTTTTTCTTGTTCAGTTTGCAAAAAGACCTTTACTACTAAGCAGTGGAGAGACAATCATATGAAGACTCATGGTATCATGGGACAATAATTTATTATATCTCTTCCATTTGATCTGAAACTTTTGTGATAGAAGCAATACGGGAATTAATTGATATTGTTAATTATACAAGGATTTTATATGGTCATCATCAAATGACGCACGTAGTTTATTCGATCAATGTGTCTTTTTTTTGTCAAAACGGTTCAAGTTCGAATACATTTTTGTCGTATTTAAAAATTCTTCTATAAGAAATGCTATTTTAACTTGTTTTATTTTGATATATTTTATTTAAATTATCTGAATAGTTTATTACTAATAGTATACCTTATTTTGTTATTTTTTAAATGTATTTTGACTTGTGTTTTTTCGTAATGTATGTAATTTCTTATTGAATCATCCGAAATAAAATTATTTAATGTAATGTGAGTTTATTTACATGTTAAACATCAGTTGATTACGAGGAATTATGAATTTCAAAATAGAGAGTTACTATTTGTATTTCGGTTACAATATTTTTGTTGTTTTCCTGTTTGTGGATTTTGATTCACATTAAGTTGATTGAGATTAGCATTGAATGCCTCTTTTGGGATTATGATTGTCACATTGTCTATTTGAAAGCATACAACAATATTGGAAGAGCAACATATATTTTACAGCAAAAATTAAACATTTTTGACTTTGAAATCGCCATGGAGCTCACTATTTGATGCTATACAATATAAAGTTTTTTTTTCCACTTATGAATGTCAAAATAGTAAAAGATCTTTTTTACGAGTATCTTCTAGAATATCATTCTAGAAATAAAAAGTCCACAGGGCTATGTCTGGCGAATAACATATTCTAATGGATGCAGCGTTGAACAGTTTATATATCCTTCAATTTAATTCAACCTTACAGTACAATCTTAGTCATCATCTTAAAATCACTCAATTGTTGGTCTATCTTTTGGTTTGTAAGCCTAAATAAACAACAAAGATGATTGTTGTTAATATTAATTAACAGTAACAGTTATTCTGTTTATACTCTGTCAGTTTTTAACTGTTCAAAACTTATCTTCGTAATTCTTTTAATTGTCTATCCGTTTGCCTCTTTTTCCATATACGATTACTAGAATATATTGTTTCTCTTTTTTCCTGACATCACTCTGATGCTGTTGCATTTTGTCTTGTGTTTCACTTGTAGAGTCTTTAACTTCACAAATGCTCTACATATTCCATATTCTAATCGTCAGTTTTGCATTGTTTCTACATCAGTATTTACATTTTGAAGTGAACATTTATTGACTGAATGTTTCACCAAACAATGTCCCTGCGTCTTTGATTACAGTTTAAGTGTATTGCTTCCTTTTTGACGTAATTAAAGTTTTGTTTCATTTGATTTAGTTTATTTTATATAGGGCAAGCTAACATTGGATGTATTCACCATAACATGTTAATGAACGTAAAGCATATACTTATGGTTAGGTAATTGAAATCACAAGTTTTGTTATTAAAATTTAATCAACAACTACAGCGACTATGTAATAGATAAGATATAAGATAAATTACTTAAATATTATTTAATTCTACTTGACTATGAGAGATATAAAGTACGTAAAGTTTGTTATTACGACATAAATTATGTTAAATGGGAGTAAAACTTTTCTGAATATTACTTGCATATAATAGGAATGATTAAATTTTATTAATTACAAAATAATGCGACTAATATCTGAAAATAAGTTAAGAAAAAAATTAAATAGGTTGATAATTTAACCTTATATTTTATTATCAGTTTGCCATAAATCATCGAATTTAATCTACTGGGTTGTACTACGATAGTGTTATACAATAGTTTTCTTAAGCGACCTGTAATTAATGTGTAGGGATGCCATTCTTTTATTGATGTTAAGCAGGTTGAATTGTCAATTGCTTAGGAAATGGTTAATAGAAGGCTTCTGTTGAAAAAATGATTAATATTACTATTATAGAAACGGAAATTTTATTCTTCTACGGAAAATGTTGCTTGCGTTAATCGTAAGGACATTTCAAGATCAATAGCGTCAATTATTAGCGAGTTTCCAGTCGGATTGGCGTTTTGCTAGCGTATTTCTGCATTTCATCAATATATGTGGCTATTTGGACTTGCATGATTCCCATTGAAGTAAAAACTCTCCAAAAGCAGCATCCTGATTTCCATTTTTACTAATTTGTATTGGTTACTTTAATCAGTTTTGCTGTAATCTTTTTTGAAGTAAGGTTTTTACTACGTTTTGATAACAGTACAGGGAAATATAAAATAGAATCAACTGAAACAGTAGTTAGTTGTATTTTACTACCACATTTCAAAACTAGGTTATGTTTTTGTGGTATATACCCAGTATAAGCAATAGAGTTTTACGTATACTCAGAGGGCTGCCGTATGTTATGTTTAATTATTGAACGAGAGGAAAAGGCTCTAACACTTGCATTGTTTTTTAGGATTAATTCGGTATACGGAAATGGCGAAGATATGTTTGATGACAGAATGGCTTGCGATAACGTTTGTACGATAGGCTCTAATATCGACCCGGCGGGTAATAATAACATTTGTTCACGCAAAGTTAACAGAAAATGTGAACTCATCGAATCCAAGACGAAAAAACTGATTTGTATGATTTGTTCGAAGGAAATTCCGATGGTTGGGTTGGATCAACATGAAAGCGCCCATCGTGAAGAACAAAAATTGCAAGATAAAGAACAGATAACTTTGGAGAGTCCGGAAGAGGACGATGCTATGTGCACAAGGTTTGGCGTGATAGTCCCACCTGGGGATTTCCCCAAGCACGAGAAAAAAAATCATAGAGGAATGAAAGCAAGGGCTTGTACTATATGTGGTCGTACCTTCAAAAACGTCTACAGCCACATGACGACACATAGTAACGAACGAAGGTATTCATGTAAACAATGCGGCAACACGTTTAAACAGAGCAAACATCTTCGGAAGCATGAATTGGTCCATATGTCAGTCGGAAAACATAATTGCCCCACCTGCGGCAAAAGCTTCAAGTGTCCTTCTAATTTGAAGGCACACACGAGGATTCATCAGGTGGTAAAACCTTTTGCGTGTCAACACTGCAAAAGGACTTTTACCAGCAAGCGAGGACGAGAGGTACATTTACAAGCCCACATCAATAGTAGCAAACCACACTTTTTGGCTGATTTTAATTGAGTGTTTTGCATTAGATAATGTTTTTGAATCCCCCGATTTGGTCACATGGGTCATATAATCAATGTGTTACCTGAATGTTATGTAATCAACACCATTTTTAATCCAACTCAACTCAATGTGTTATCGGAATATGTAATCAACAACAGTTTAACTCAATCCAACCAGGTTTTTCTCAACCCCATTCTCTTAGCTTCTTCGTTAATTTGAATGTTATGTACCAAATGGCAAATATTTCGTCAATGGGTTTCCTGGATGTCTGGACGATGTGGAGATTTTTTTTGGGATGAATCATTGATCTTATTTTAATATGTTTACGAGTTAATAAATTAACAGTATTAAATTAATTATTTGTACTATAAATGTTATTACTTATCATGTTTAAACGTTATGTATCCTTTTCAATTTTTATATATTTTTATTTATAGTTATAAAATAAAAATGTTTTAAGGTAAGGTGAGTTTATCTTCAAGGTTAGTCATAATGGAAGATTACTAAAAGTACGTTGATGCTAACATATTCTTGGTGATTTTGTATCTCATGATTTTCTGTTGCCCAATATCTTGTATATTTTTGCCTTTTGTTATTACGTGTCAAAATATTTTATTATACGTTTGATTTTAAAGGATATTTAAAAAAAAACATAGGTTTGTATCGTCTTTGTATTGAAAATATATTAATGTAATGATGGATTATTACTGTCATATCTTTCGAAACATTTTAAAAATTTTTCAGGGTATTTTTGGACAACTTAATTTATACATTAGTTTGTTTTTGTTGGTTGTATCAACACAAAAGCCAGATAAATATATTAGTATGCATTTTTCAAAATAAATTAGACTACTTAAGGTTATAGCAACCTTCATACATTATACAAGTTGTGTGATTTGTCTTCAATCTTCTGATGCGCGTTGTCGAGTAGCTGTATTGCTTCCACGTTGTTGTGGCTTAATAACCTTCTTTTATATTTTAATTGGGCGTCATATAACATTTATTTGTTGGTTATGTATCTGTTACCATTATTCATTAGTAGGAGAACTTTGAAGTAACACGTAAACAAATTAAAGGCATTAATGTCTTTATTTTTGGTTTTAATTATTTCCTTGACTTTTGTTTTAATCTCATCAATTAAAAAATACTGGTTTAGTTCTACTGAATGTATTTTTTGTATCTCTTTACGTATTTGCATTGTTTTTGTTTATAGGGCGTTAAAGTTACGTTCACCGTGGTTCCTTTTTTCCAATTTCCTTTCTGGTTTCACCAGTCTAATAGAAAAAACTCACGTTGTATGGGATTATTTTGATAAAGTCTTCGATATTGAAATGAAATGAGCTGTCTGTGAGGTATTAATGAAATTAATGATTCAGAGCCTGGGTCGATGGCCAATGTACCAGAGTCACCTCTGACAGAGAAAGGTATACTTTTGATAGTGATATCCGCTGTGTGGTACCGCGTCGGGACGTTTGATATGATGTCTCAAGTTCTACTGAATTTGGTCTGACCCTTCTCTGTACGTTTTTTTATTGTATCATTACCGTTAAATTAAATTTTCACTGTCTGTATCTATTCAGTTCAGTTTAATCTTTTTGGCGTAAATTTTTTAATTAATTTATAGATTGTACATTTACAATATTCACCATTCCACGTTATTGAGCATTAATATCACTATATATCAGAAATCCTTTATGATTAGGTATTTATTACCTTAACTTAATTACTACTAGTTTATCATATGTTATAAAATTGATATCTTGTATAGAATGAGAAATAAATATTTTATATTTCTAAACATATGAATTAGACAATAATTTTAACGATTAGGAGTGGAATCTGCAAAATACCATTTAAAGATATAAGCTGATTAAATTCTGTTAGTTGTATATTCTAAGATAACATATTTAGTATATTTTTCTAATATATTATGGTATTATTAGGATGTGACCAAATTATTGCACCAATGGAAAATTCAAGGTGGCGTCAAAATTGAGTCATTTTATAAATTTTTATTGTAATGGTAGTGTTGCTCAAAAGCTGAATAACACTTTAGTCTAGAGAGTTCCAAGGGGAAACTGAAACGTTGCTGGAGAAACTGCTTATTCCCTCCAACTAGCCATTTAATTTTTTTTCCAGTTCCATAGACTTTTTTAAAGTGCCCTCATCAATTAACACTTGTTTCTGTGTTTTTATTTCCACTGATTTACTAAATTATATGGATTTTTAGTTATGTAGGTTTATTTACTTATTTTCTGATTTAATTCTCCCATCAGTAATAAAAGGACTGTTAATTTATTACTGTTTTCAGGATGCTTGAGAAATATTATTATCATCTTATTTTTAATTCCTTTGTGAAGCAACCTCGTTCAATTTAGCCGTTTGAATTTTACATTTTGAATAATGTATTAAATATATAATCAAAATAGAAAGACTAGAGCTATATTTGTTTATAACAGTATTTCGATAAATATTTAATACAACCTGAGAGATACGAGGGTTGCTATCCTGGCAATACTAGCAACTTTTTGTCATTTCAGAACAACTTGTTTTCTTTACCGTGACTTGAAAATTTTAGTAAAAAAATGAACTCGTTAATGTTACTTCGACTTTTCGATGAATCTTTGGCCATTGTGAAACGTTACCATAACGAATTTAATTGTTGTCGCAGTTTATTCAAGGACGAAAGTAGTGATGGTCGTCCAAAATCAGTTCTTTTACCAGGAAACAGTGATGCTTTTGTTTTAATAATATTACCAGATCTTCACGTGACTTACCGAAGATTGAGTCGTTGGGGATTAATATAACAGGTCAATTGAGAAGTCCCGGCTTGACACATAGTTTAGCCCTAACCCTCAAAAGTTGCGTGTATAAATTTGACAGCTGTCGGGTCATTAGCTTGTGAATTATAGCATTTTGAGTGAAACAATTTTTGTTATTGTGAAAAAAATGGATAAAAAGGAATTTCCCGTGTTGATAAAATATTGCTTTATAAAGGGAAAGAATACAGTTGAAGCAAGAATTTGGCTTGATGCCGAGTTTGCGGACACCGCCCCACGAAAATCAACCATCAAGGATTGGCTAAGTTTAGACGTGGTGAAATGAGCACCGAAGACGGTGAACGCAGTGGACGCCCAAAAGAGGTTGTTACCGACGAAATCATTTAAAAAATCCACAAAATGATTTTGAATGATTGTAAATTGAAACTGAATGACATACTGTACGGATATCAACTGAACGTGTATATCATATCATTCACGAATATTTGGATATGAGAAAGCTGGGTGCAGTGCGATCTCTTTTTTGACCAAAAACAACGACGAGTTGATGATTCGGAGTAGTGTTTGAGGATGATCAAGCGTAATAAACCCGAGTTTTTGCGTGGATATGTGACAGTGGATGAAAGATGGCTCCATCATTTTACTCCGAAGTCTAATCGAGTCATCCGAGTGGACTGCACGGGATGAACCCGCTCCAAAGCATGGGAAATCGCAACAGTCGGCTGGCAAGGTTATGGCGTCTGTATTTTGGGATGCGTATGGAATAATTTTTATTGACTACCTTGAAAAAGGAAGGACCCAAAAGGAAATTAGGAAAAGGAGTCAACAGCGACTGTTACATGGCCCTATTGGACCGTTTGAAAGAGGAATCGCCCATAAGCGGCCGTCTTTGAAGAAAAAGAAAGTGCTGCTTCACCAAGACAATGCACCGTGTCACAAGTCAATGAAACGATAAAAATTATGGCAAAAATCCATGAATTCGAAATTCGAAAAGTTGGAGGGTCGCTATAATCAGTGCATCACCCTTGAAGGGAATTATGTTGATTAAGAAAAACTAATTTTGCCAAAAAATGTGTTTTACTGTGGTAAGCTAAGTCCCCGGCTTCAATTGACATTTATTGCATGAACATTTAGCTGTTCAAAATATTTGTTCACATTTGGTCCTGCATTATTTGACAAAAGTTACCTCAGTTGGAGAGGAAAAGTGTATTGATCATCAATGGATAATGTTTCGAAAAACAATAAAGTCATTTTCGTTAATAAATCACTGTTTTTTCATTATTCGGTTCAATTCATTGTTCAATGTGTTGCACACGAAGGAAAAACGCTTATCACTTCAATGTTGTTTTTAGGAACTATTTCATAGACTTCAAGATAAAGAAATTTGATCAATCGATCGAAGTCAAAATGGAAACGGACGCGTGTATGTTTTGTTCGATGGAAATTCCGATCGTTGAGTTGGCGAGACACGAGAATGCTCATCGCGAAGAGCAAATGCTACACGCCAAACGTAAGAGACGTAAGAAAAGACGGAAAGAGACTCTTAAAAAAAAGGAAAAGAAGATTTGTACGGTATGTGGCGATTACTTTGCGAACATGTACAGTCATATGGCGTCTCATAGCGACGAAAGAAAATATTGTTGTGATCAATGCGGTGGTACATTTAAACTGAAGGTGCATCTTCAAAAGCATCAGTTGGTCCATACGCCAGTCGGAAAACATGTATGCACCGTTTGTGAGAAAGCCGTAAAGACACCCTATAGTTTGAAAGTACACATGAGAACTCACGAGGGCGTCAAACCTTTCGCGTGCGTACTCTGCAATCGCAGGTTTTCTACCAAACAAGGGCGAGATAAGCATTTGAAAAATCCAAAGCTCAGGTGTCTCACACCACATTTTTTGGCGGATTTTGTATGATTTTTAAATATTAATTTGCATTTGTGATCTTGGTGTATTGTTCCTTATTTAACTTGTAACGTTGGATAGGTGTTTATGATATTTAAAATTATTTGCTAATGTAGTATTAAATAGTAAAGGTATTATGACTACATATGGCTTTCCACATTTTCTTACCAGGCAATGTGCAATAGCATCTCTCATGTTTCTCAGACTTCATTTTAATATTCTTTAAGGAGAACTTTTATTCTCTGTATAGTTTTATTATTTGGTTACCATATTGATATTAGTCAATCAGCTTAATAAAATGATTTCAAAAGGTTTGGAGATTTAAGACTATTAAATTATCTATTCCGTATATTTTTATACTATTTTACTATATAACTTTTAACTATTTTTAAGAAATGATTCTATTTACATAAATTTTATCCCCGTTTTGATAAATTTTAAAATTATATTTTATACCTGTTTTTATATAAATTTGTTTATTGAAAAATAAATAATGTTCATGTAAGGTGAGTTTCTTTACATGTTTACTCATAGTAGTTTTATACCCCATGACATCTATAGGTTTTATACCATTACTTATTCGTTACTATTTCTTTTTTATTTGAAGTTAGTGCAATTTTAATTGTCTAATATTTATCTTGTACTACTATCTTGCGGCACATTTTTTAATAATCTCAATTAAAACTATACAATTTTAATTGTTAATTATATCTTTTCTGTTTATTATACAGTTTCTTTCTCATCGAGTGCAAATCAATCAGATTGTACGTGCATGTCTATGAAAAAATTGAATCACTTATATTAATTGTTCGTTAATTTTTTCCCAATAGAGCTGTACCTTATTACTAAGGTTTAAACATATATTTGGTTGTTTGCAAGTGTGTATCGTGTCTGTGGAAGAATGGATCAGCCTAATACATCAAAAGGTAAGTGCGTACCCGATTTTTATGATGAAGAATGGTACGTGTTATATAAGGAAGCAGAGATATTATTTATATGATATTATTTTTTTCTTAATAATATCGACAAGAGAAAGACATGGAGAATTTGTTCAATTTTTCGTATAAAAACATTATTTTGATACCCCACCATCTACATTTTATTTCCTGTAAAGACTATAGATCTCGATATTTTTGGTTCTTACAGGTACGAACTCAGAAAGGTTTATACTCTTTTGGAGGTCTTACAGTATTATATTCTGGACAATTATACTCAGATGAGGAGTTTGAGCTGGATGTAGACAGCATAAAATGAAGCCAAAATTAATTTTTGAGTACAACAAATATATGAGTCATACTACAGTTGTGAAAGAAAAACATTGAGATGGAACTAGAAGTTTGGATTACATATTTTTCAATGTATTCTAGTTAATTATTTTTTGTACAATAAGAATGTCACTGAGCGCCTACGTTTTTATGATTTTAGATTGAAAATCATTGATAATTTATTATGTTATAGTGAAAAAGGAACGTGTGAACGTAATACAAAAAGAATATCTACTGATCATTGTCCACAAACAATTAAATCACAACATCGCGTAACTGGTGTGATGCATCGATTTCATAAGGATTAAAACATATCTTAAGGAATGTCCTTAAGTTGGGTGATTGTGACCGTTATTAACTTTATCTTTTTTTGATTAATTTTCTATATATATTCATTTTATTGAATACAAACTTGTTGGTGCTTACGTTCTTTCTGTGTAACTGTAATTACAATTTGTAGGTTACATATTCCGTATTGTGGTGTATATACAAGTAACAGTGATGATAATTACTAAAAGATGTATTAATCCATTAGACATTCCATGTCTAAATAATAAAAGCAGATAGATGAGTGCGAAATTAAATCATATTTGCAAAATAATTCGACATTTTTATATTTAAAAGAATAAAAAGTTTTTCTCAACCCATTGTATAAAATTATATAAAGACGTTATTATCCCAAACAACCAAAACTGAAATAATTCAAATCAATATATCGACTGTTTTCCAAGTTTTATGGGCACAGATACATTGAAGCTGAAAATTTTTAGTTTTTGTTAAGTTAAACATTTATAATTTGAACACAATAAGTTATGTTTACATACTTTTTATTCTATTTACCATATATTATTTGAAATATCATTTCGTTCTACTTTAAGCATTATATAAAATAATGCCTTAACTATTATTCTTATTTCTACCAATATCTTGTGTAATTTGCTACCTTGGGATAAGATCTTAAAAACGTATTTCACAATATCTTATCCATGCATACAGGACGTTATTTATTACTATGTTTACCTTTGGAATCTGACGAAAGGAGCTTTAATATTTCACTTGTTTTTAGGCAGTTTGTTATAGAGCCTCCAATTTTTGTTAAATTGGACGAATTGGCGAATAACCAATATGCGATGTACAGATACGTCGAAGATCGTCAAGACCCCTTAGAGATTAAAAAAGAGTGCTACAATTTCTGTAAGCTTTGTGTAGGATTTGTCCAAGGTGACGATAAGTTTTGCTCGCGCAAGTTTGAGAGAAAACGTGAGACCTCAAATGAAAACAAGATGATGGAGTTTGTGCACTTAATTAAGCCCGGCGAAGGGGAAACTGACATGTGTATGTATTGTTTGAAGGAGATTCCCATAGTTGAGTTGGAGAAACACGAGAATATCCACCGCGAAGAACAAAAACTATACAATAAACAAAAGACATTTTTGGAAAATCAAAAGGTGGGCGACACGATGTGTAGGATATGCGGGGTTACACTCCCGTATAGGGAGATCAGGAGACACGAGAGAACTCATAAAAGGATGAAAACGGCGATTTGCACAATATGTGGTCGTACCATCAAGAACATCTACAATCATATGGCGTCTCATAGCAACGAACGAAAATATTCATGTGATGAATGCGGTAGTGCTTTTAAACTGACGAAGCATCTTCAAAGGCATCGGCTAGTCCATACGTCTATAGGGAAACACAAATGTACAACCTGTGAGAAAGCTTTCAAGTCGCCTTACAATTTGAAAGTACATATGAGGAGTCATCAAGACGTCAAGCCTTTCGCCTGTCAAGTCTGCGAACGAACTTTTACCACCAAACAATCACGGGATAACCATTTGCGGACCCAGACATGAAAATATACTGTACATTTGTTTATAGATAGAAAAATAAAAAAAATTAAATATAGCCATTTCATAAAAAAGTTTAAACAAAAATCCCAATAGTGATTAAAGGACACGAGATGAGATATCCTAAACATATGCTTAGAGATATATCATTAACCAACGAGAGGAAGCTGTGGCAGAAAAAGATATATCTCATAGCATGTCGATACATGTATTTGGACTGTTGTTGCACATTTAGCAGATTGATGTTTGGTTCCAATATCGCAGTAGAAGCTCTGATTGACTTATTTTATTTGTTCGATTGCTAAAAGCATTGTTCTCGCCGAATTACTTCCATGACTGTTAAACCTATGTCGGTTTGAAATTGTTCTTTTATTTGGATCTTGATTCTGTATATTATTAGAATCAGCAAATTTGAATAAGTTCGGTGGTTGTGAGCGTGTTTAATTTTATCTTCTTTTCATTAAGGTTGAGAATTTAATATTAAAATGAATGTATACTTATTTTACTTAATAAAAATGTGTTGAATATATCGATTGTAATCACTAAAAAAATTACTAATGTATTAAAAATTCGACATCTAAATAAAAGAGCCGAAGTGAGTATCTAGTTAAAATCATATTAGACTGGGCAAAACATGAGTTTGTCAAATTATCACTCAACGCCCGGCTGCAGTTCATTCTGTTATTAATTGTAAGGGAAATTAAATTAAGGCGGAAAACGCTTTTTTCAAATTAATATCTTATTTTACATTGCTGTGAAAAAATAATTGAAATAAATGTACTGCAACAATCCAACTAAAAGTAATAAATATTTAGATTTTTGTTGATATAGTTATTTGCAAAATAATGTGGCTTTTATATTTGACGGAGTCATAATATAACGTGTTTGAAAGGTATATACATTCTAGAAGGTAATTTTCGTTATATTTTGCTTTTCTATTTTTGTAAAGGGAAAGATGCTGCGCAGACTCGTCAAAAACTGTGGTGTTTATGATGATGAGTGTTTAAGTGAGCGCCATTGAAAGGATTTGTTTGCGTCTGTTTGTTCCTTAAATTTCGATGTTTAAAGATAAACATGGCTCTGGTTGGGGAACTGAGTTGGGTTGGTTACTAGTAATGGAAAGTGGCTCATGTTTACTATGGGCAAAGCCCGGAGAACCTTCACCAATAATGATTGAAAAGCCTACTTAACATCAAAGAAAGTGTTTGGAACGACTGGAAAGAAATTATTCACCCTGAGTAAACAATTAATTTATTTATATCAATGACATCGTTTTGGAAAATGTTCAAATATCTATTTTGTTAAGATTCATAGGCACAGATAACCTTATAACGGGTAATATGGCAAATATATAACTATGAGAAATTATAATTCATTCTGAAGCAATTTAACTTTTTGCCGTTTTATTGACAATTCCGAATCAAAAGTGTATAAAAAATTCTCGTTTGAGTATATAACGCTACAAATATCTCAAATCAATATATCGCCTACTTTCCCAGTTTTACAGATAGACAGAGAAGCTTATATAAAGTTAAACATGTATTATTTGAAAACGATAAATTTTGCTTACTTTTGATTATATTAAGTATGTGTTGCTTAAAATCATTTCGTAAGCTGAGATAAAATATCTGAATTTTTTCTTTCCTCCACTATTTTTTGTAATTAGCGTTGAAATAAGTTTTTATATCACATTATCTTACCCACTGATGTGGGAATTCTTTATTGCTTTTTTTTTGAATCTAAGGAAAAGCTCTAATATTTCGCTTGTTTTTAGGCAGCTTCTTATAGAGCCTCCAATTTATTTAAAATGGAACGAATTGGCAAATGGTCGAAAACACTTTGAAACTGTAACCGCTAGCCAATCCAACTGTAACGCGATGTATGGATATGTTGCAGACCGTCAAGATCCGTTAGAAATTAAAAAAGAGTGCTATAATTTTTGTAAGATTGGTTTGGGTTTTGCCCAAAGTGATGATAATATTTGCTCACGCAAGTTTAAAAGAAAACGTGGGGCCTTTGTCGAATCCAAAACGAAGGAATTTATGCACTTAATTAACAAGACCGTTAAAATCGAAGAGGAGACTGACATGTGTATGTATTGTTTGAAGGAAATTCCGAGAGTTGAGTTGGAGGAACACGAGAATATCCATCGCGAGGAACAAAAACTATACAATAAGCAAAAGAGACTTTTGGAAAATCAGAAGATGGGCGACACCATGTGTACGATATGCGGGGTGACGCTGCCGTACAGGGACATCAAGAGACACGAGAGGACTCATAGAAGGATGAAAACGGCTATTTGTACAATATGTGGTCGTACCATCAAGAACATCTACAGTCATATGGCGTCTCATAGCAACGAACGAAAATATTCATGTGATGAATGCGGTAGTGCTTTTAAAGTGAGGAAACATCTTCAAAGGCATCGTCTAGTCCATACGTCTGTAGGGAAACACAAATGTACAACCTGTGAGAAAGCTTTCAAGTCGCCTTACAATTTGAAAGTACATATGAGGAGTCATCAAGACGTCAAACCTTTCGCCTGTCAAGTCTGCGAACGAACTTTTACCACCAAACAATCGCGGGATAACCACTTGCAGACTCACGCATAATGTGAATGACACATTCCTCAACTTCACGGTATCACGTCGGTATTAGTAAATCACATTTTAAAGGCATTTTAAATCGTCTCGATGTGTTATCGATATCTTCGAATTTTTTATTTCACGTATCACATTTTTTAATTAAAATGCAGTTTCCTCGTGGGCTGATAATGAATGTTTTTTGTTAGAATCAGGAATTACACTCCCTATACATCTCCAAAATAAAATAGAACCACTAGATTTAATGATAATCCTTTTTGAGGAAGTTGATTGTAGGCATTTATTTATTGAGTTTCAAGAATGCAAAAAAGTACCAAAACACTAATTCTTAAAAGCAAATTTCAAAGAGCACAAGCTAGTGAAGTGGGAGCTGAATGTGATAGTTGAATAACATATTTCCAATTCTTGTGTTATTTTGAAACAAAAAAAATCTCGATTAATTAAGACGTCATTATAGGCCCCTTTTTTTGATAATGATGTGTATCTATGTCTAACCTTGCTTTAACCAACCAATACGCTGCTCTTGGTGCAGGGTTGACGAATATTTTTCAATAAATATCAAGTAGAACTTGAAATATAATGTCGATAGTATGAAAATAAACTTTTTTCCCTTGAGGCGGTTTCTTCGATTGTTAATTATTTGCCCAGATTTTGGAAAAACTCGTTCCCAGGGGACAGATGTTGCGGGTATAGAGGAATATTTTACGTGTAACTGATATAATTCAGGTAGTTTCATTTTATTGGTTTGCTAAAAATCCAATGGGTTTTCTAAACGCCCAATAAATGGAATTTCTAAATACTGCTAAATCTGTAAAGTTGCTGCAGTACTTGGAGTAATTGCTTCTTTCATTCTAGCCATTTTTTAATCAAAATATCTCCAGATGTCAATACATCCTTGGTCAGTAGTTTTGTCTTGAACTTCGAATTGTGGAACTATATTTGTATTTTTTGAAGTTAGAATGGAAGATGCCTCTTTTGTGATAACTTTTTGTATCGCCTCAGCATTATTTACAATACCAAATCCGGCTTTTTTATATCTAGGATCTAAAATGTGTGATTCTAAAATTGCCAGTCTTTTATTGAGAGCATCTAATAGACAATTTTGTCATTTTTTCCCCATTCACTTGTTAAAATCCTGAATTTCATGGAATGTTGCAGTGTTCTTATTAACCATATAATTAAAGACATGTTGGGATATCTTTCACCAGATAACTCGGTGGTCCTTATTTCAATGGGCTTTAAAAGTGAACACATTCTGTTAAGATAGTCCATTCGTTAACAAATAAAAACTGGTGCTCTTCTTAATAGCCAACAAAATATGAAAGTAGAGCTTTCCTATCAGATGTATTTATTACAAATATTTAAAATACTTTATTCATCTCTTTATCGTTAATATTTTTAAAAGAAATTTAACAACTGCTATTGTAAAAAACTCATCAAATCTTTTGGATCTATGCAATTTCTGAAACCCATGACACCTAATTTTAGTCTTCAAGATTTTAGGAAAAAAGTTTCGATAAACAAGATGCTTGGACAAAAATCGTGAAAGTTTATCAAAAAAGTATTACCTATTTGCCAGCCAGTCTTATTAAAAGTATCTTACTATTTATCATTTACAATTTAATTTTTTTGCCCTCGAAAACTAGCGTTCCAAAATGCTGCTATATTAATTTACAATATATAGTTATTCACAAGCAAACTACAAAAAAAAACATAAAACCACATATATTACATATAAATCTATATAAGCATAAATGCGGCGCATTACTTTCAAGGTCGCGGCTAGGACAAAAGGCCAGAGCGTTAAAAATCAGTCCAATGAACTAGTAGAACCGAAAGTAGTAACTAAAAGTAAACGACTGAAACAGTCGATAGTAAATAGTAATAAAATCAGTTGGACCGAAAGTAGCGACTGAAAACAGTTACTAGTAATAACAATCAAACCAAAAATAGCGACTGAAATAGACGATAGTAAAAAGTAGTCAGTTACTGAACAGTCGATTGTTCCCAACACTAACTGGATATTTTGTCTTTTGGAAGAGTCACGGCAACATTTTGTAAAATAATGTAATTTTAATTTTTTATTCGATTTGAAAAATCCCGTTCGTTCGTATAATGTGGAAATATTGCAACTCTTAGGTTTTTAAATACAAAAGTTTGTTATTTACATAATTTTCGTACCAAAATATGCAATGCGTGTGTTCTTCTGTCAAGTTCGTCTTAATTGTTCATGGCTTAGTTTGTACCATATTTTACTCAAAGTGATTTTTGCAGTTAACCCAGTTAGGTTCAGCTTAGTCTAAGAATTTAAGAGAGGAACTATTTGAAGTTTTTGAAAGATTTTTTGACCTGTTTTTTTATTTAATTAATCTAATTAATCTTGGTCACTAATTAAACATTTGTTTTCACTTTATTTATTATTAGCTTTACTAAACACAAGTATTGTTAACGTAGCCTAGCAGTAGAAATATCATTTCGATATTTCTAAGATATTCGTGATAAGGCCTGAAAAAAGATACCTTATTTTTATTGTGATATGAACTTACTTATTAAGTTTAAAAATGTGAGAGCTTACTAAGTGCTAAATATGGACTAATCTATGTTAATTTTATTGTTTGTATTATTTTAGAGTAATAAATTATAATGATTATTGATGTATGCCTTGATTTGTTAAAGTTAGTGTTGATAATATAAGATTCGGGAGATACAAGAAAACAGATAAATTGGTCGATGTTTAACTGGCTGATATTAGTACATTAATTTTTGATTTCTCGGTTAATTATTGCGTTCTAAATAGAACTTCAGTGAATGTTCTTCTGTCAACATTTATTTGATGGATGTAAGATTGCTACTCCACAAAAGTGGTGAAATTAAGTAATATATAAGGTGCCATGTATTTATTATGTAAGAAAAAATAAGAGTAGGTCGATCTACCTCCTCTCCTGCAGAATATTTATAGCGTAAGGATCTAAAGGATATATACACGTTTGGCTTGTTATAATTTATATTTTAAAAAAGGGACGTTTCTTTATGCGAAATCGCTTCGAAAAGGCAATCTGTTACTGGAATATAGCTGATTATCTAGTTTGCGATTCAGGATAATGGCGTCGGCGACGTCCACCCATTCGATATCAGTTCCCATGCAGCTAAAGCGTTACCATGGAGACCGTTTATCTATATGCGTCCGATAGCCGAGCCTTGCAGATATTCAAGGCAGATATGCCGGCATTTTTTCAAAGTATTTTGCACATTTGTGTCTACTTGTCTAAAAGCTATGAAGACTTCAAGACACCCCCCCCCCCCGGTAAGAAAAAACAAAACATGGTCCACTCCCTCCTCTCAAATCGTCTTGAATGAATGGTGAATGAGAGTGGCCAGTTGAGGTTTGCGATATCCATGTCGTCAATCATGTATAATGTATAAATCTTCATTGCAATTAATATAAATTGAGCAGAATATTTTAAGATAAAGCCGAAATTCCTTGTTGAATTTTGTCATTGAAAATATTTGTTTTCAACAATTCAATTTAAAATTGAGCAGTGTATTTTCGTGATTGTGCCGAAAGAGGTCGTCGGTTTATTAGAATAGAAACGAAAATCACTATTCAAGGTATACCATCATCTAATATTAGCTTGAATTTAGACCATACTGGCAACTCAGAATTTATTAAAATGATACAAACAGAGTTCGAATTGTTTATCACAATGACATGAGAAAATTGGTTTAATGGGAAAAATGAAGGATGCCAGCCATCGTAAGTATTTCCTTTTTTAAAAGGCTTGTTTATATTTGAACGTTGCGTTACTTAATACAATATTATAAAACTAATATTGTTAATATTAAGTATAAACTCCATCTTCCAATCTTTAATTATTTTTTGGATGAAATAAAACATCATTTAAATCTATATAAGTATAAGTTTGACACTTTTTTATTTGTTATATTTTATTTTTAGGAGATGGCAGTCGAAGAAAAATTTTTGCCTTGTCTGCAAGCAGTCGTTTTATTCGAAAACACTGTTAAACCGCCACGAAAAAAACATCGATGCGTTTATATTAGCGTTTTGCAAAAACTGTAACGCTTTCATACAGTTAGATGAAACGAAATATCATCATAACTGTGTCCGGTTCTGTTTAATTTGTCGTGATTATCTCTCATCAGAAAACTACAGGAACCATCCCTGTTTTCATCTTAAACCGATGCAGAGACTCGCAAACGAGAACCGTGTGTTTTGCCGTTTTTGTAAAGGAATTTACTTCTCTAAAATGTACTTAATTAATCACGAGAAACAATGTTACGCCTCTCAGGATAAGGCGGGAGTATTGTACTGTAAATGTTGCTCAATAAAGTTTCCAAGCATTCACGATCTAGACAATCACTATAAACTGCTCGTCGATAATCAAGGAAGTAAGAACACACTCGAGTGCTTATTTTGTGGCATTAAATTAGAATCGGACGATTCGTTTATGTATCACGTTAAACATCATCATCTGAAGAAGTTCGAATTACCCGAAACGTTCCAGAGTAAAGGGGACAGAGCCTCAACTCAAATACCTTGCAGGTTCTGCCCGTTAACTTTTAAAAATAAAAACTGGGTCATATCTCACGAACGCAAGCAACACAGCTCGGAAGTGATCAAGTGTGATATTTGCCTCGAAGACGTAAAAATGGAGAACGCCAAGTCCCATTACGTGTCTCACAGATTGCAGGAAAGATACAAAAATACTCCCGATAAAGTATGCAATATCTGCGGGGTGAAGATCAAGAATCTGGATAGTCATATGGTGCGACATGAGGACCATAGGAAACACAAATGTGAACTGTGCACGAAGTCTTTTAAGCTCCACTGGGACCTGAAGCGACATCTGTTGGTTCATAGTAACGAAGCGAGGCATATTTGTCAAGTTTGCGGCAAAGGATTCAAAGTTGGATATAATCTAAGAGTACACATGAGATCACATGAGAATATCAAGCCTTTTCCTTGTCTAATTTGTCAGAAAACCTTCACAACCAAACAGTGGAGGGATAATCATTTAAAAACCCACGGTTAACAGTACCGGTTCATTTGTAATCTTTCAAATAATATAAATATGTATAGTAAGTTGTATCTATATTCCTTTTGCTATATTTATTGTAAGATATAGAAGAATTATTGAAGATCATGTTTATTTTATACCAAAAAGTACTAATATTTGTTCTGTTTAATTTAACCATTATTTTTTATCACTCCCGGATATGCAAGTTTTTTAAAAATTAATTTCTATAAGTAATCTTACATTAGATATGCTAATTGCTTACAAATCAATTTATTACTACTGTTCTGTTGTACTTGCATTAGCACACAAGCAAGGCGAGTACGGGATTAATACATCAGTATATATTCCTCAAACTAAAATAAAACTAAACTATTTAAGCTAAAGTTAAGGATACACTTATACAATAAACAAGTTTGTGTGGTTTGGTTCGCTTCGATCTTCTGATTTCCTGCTTGTTGTCCAGTAAGGGTATTGCTTCCACCTTGCTGTGATTTAGCAACCTTATTTCATGTTTTAAGGCGAAATCTTTTGGATCATTTTGTATATCCATTTGATTTCCAGCCCATCGTGCAGTTCTTCGTTGGTTACGTAGCGATAAGCATTGCTAATTAATCCTAGAACTTTCTTTTGGGTGCGTTGGATTACTAGTTGGTTTAATGTTTTAGTGCAACCCATAGGTCCAAATTGGCTTTATAATTGATTGATACACCAATCTCTTTGATTTTAGGTCAAGTTGGGAGTAACTTCTGACTAACCAGTACAATTGCTTGATTTTGATTCTAACCTCGTGTGCTTTATGTCTAACATCTATCACCATCCGTCAAGTTATGTATTTCATATCATTTCGCCGATTAATTATTATTGACAGATTTGGAGTTATTAAGCTGTATTTTCCAGTCTCTAGTCTGTTTGTAGATCTTGTTGGCCGCGTCTTGTACTTTTTCTATAGTGTTAGACATAGATACATATTTTGCCATGACAAACATGTCGTCTTTAATTGTTAGAATATCAGTGGTGTAGAGCAGATACAGGAGTGATCCCAAGAAACTACCCTGGGGAACTCCAGCCGAAATAGGTGTAAGTTCTGGGAATGCCCTCAAAAGATATCATTTAAGCACAATTTTTTTCTAATAATTATTATTCTAATTCTTGAGATCTATTACTAAAGTCAACCCAACTTCATTGAAATAAAGGGTTTTTTAACACATTCTCATTTATTATATTAATTAAATTAACGAAATAATTCGTTATATTAACAACACACAATAATATTTTTAGTGAGTATGTTGTGATTAGTTGATTAGAAGTAGTTGATTTCCTTGATCTTCCAGATTTTGCCAATGTATCAAAAGGTCCTCGATAGTGGAACTACCTTATTTGTTTGTACAAACAACTGTTTTGTAGGTTATGTCACTAAATCTGTTATTATTTTTTAACTATTTAATGAAATAATTTTACTAATTATGTCAATAATACAAATTGATTTCTGTATTTATATATACAACAGCTATAATTATAGCATAGACAAGGAATGTCAATGAACATTTTAAATTCCATTGTTTTATTTACAATAAGCTTTGTAATCGATATACTTACGGCGACGGGATTATTCCATAGTGCTGTTATAGTGAGAGGTTCCAGGAATTCCCCAGGGCATGGATGAACTTTAGGTTTATAATTTTAATTGTATCTTAGTCACTTCAGTAACCAGACTGGGTTTGACCGAATGTTTTCTGCATGGCCTTAAAATTTAAGAATATAAAATTTTGAAATAAATAATTTTATTTTAAATTCTCCTCATCAGGTGCATTTCTAAATTAATCTGGATTAGTCCTAATATAATAGTAATATTGTTAACACTAAGTATAAAGTCCATAATGAGATAGTAAAACTTGGTATATTTTATTTTAGGAATTTGCAGTCGAAGAAGTATTGTTGCCTTATCTGTCAGCAGTCGTTTTATACGAAAACGCTATTAAATCACCACGAAAGAAATATCGCAGCGTTTTTATTAGCGTTTTGTACAAACTGTGGCATATTGATCCAGTTAGATGAAACGAAGTATCATCATGATTGTGTCTTGTTCTGTTTCTGTTGCCGTGATTATCTTTCTCCCGAAAACTATAAGAACCATCACTGTTTTCATCTTAAATCATTGCAGAATCTTGCAGACGAAAACCGTGTATATTGCCGTTCTTGTAAAGGAATGTTTTTCTCTAAACTGTACTTAGTTAACCACGAGAAACATTGTGGTGCCTCACTGGATAAAGTGGGAGTTTGTAAATGTTGTTTGATAAAATATCCCAGTACTCACGCTCTAGATAATCATTATAAACTACTTGCTGAATGTAAAAGAACTAAGAACAAGCTCAAGTGTCCATTTTGTCACAATAAATTTGGTTCTATAAATTTATTTATGTATCACGTCAAAGATAGTCATCTGAAGAAATTCGAGTTACCCAAAATGTTTAAAAATAAAGGTGACAAGTTATCGAATCAAATACCCTGCAGGTTCTGCCCCTCAACTTTTAAAAATATAAACTGGGCTATATCTCACGAACGCAAACAGCATGCTTCCGAAGCGATCAAGTGTGAGATTTGTTTTGAACATGTTAAAATGAAGAACGCCAGGTCCCATTACATATCTCACAGATCACGGGGAGGATTTAAAAAAACTCCTGATAAAATGTGCAATATATGCGAGGTGAGGGTGAAAAATCTGCATAATCATATGATGAAACACGAGCAGTATAAGGAACACTAGGTTGAGTTATGTTCCGTGTCTTTTGAGCTATCCTGGAGTTGGTCATGGTAAAGAAGCTAGGTATATATCAAGTTAAGTTTGTGGAGCGTTGGAGAGTTAGATCTAATACGGGGGTCACTGTATATATTTCGGGGAAAGGAAAAAACAAATAGTTAAGCGAATATTTTTTATTGTCTTTCAAAGTACTCGCCACGATGATCGATACACTTTTGCATACGCTTAAACCAATTTTCAAAGTATTTATACCATTCCGAATGAGGTATCTTCAAAACATTATTTTTTAACGCTTCAGTAGCTTCTTCGGGCGATGAAAAGCGTTGACCACGCAGTTTATTCTTTACGGATGGGAACAAAAAGGAGTGATTGGGTGCCAAATCAGGGCTGTACGGTGGATGACCCATCAATTCGATATTTTGAGTGCTCAAATAGTCTCTTGTTTGAGCCGAAGTATGAGAGCTCGCATTGTCATGATGAAGAACAATTCGATGCCTCTTGTTTATTTTCCTTATTTCACCGAAGACTTCTAGCGAACGAATGGTTGTGTACCAAGAATTTACTGTTCTACGATCCTCTAGAGGCACTGTTACAATATGACCAGTTTTCCCGAAGAAACAGGCCACCATTTTCTTTGAAGTGCTTCGTGCGCGAACAACTTTTGTTGGATTTGGTTTATCTTGGAACACCCATACAGTCGACTGCTGCTTACTTTCGGGCTCATACGAATATATCCATGATTCGTCACCTGTCACGATTTTAGAAACGTCTTTCGAAGCACCGCGATTGATCTTCTTAAACATTTCTTTGTACCAATCGACTCGACACTTTTTGAGCGATTTTTTTTTTGGAATGCCACACAATTTGACTGTGTGGGATCCAACGGGAACGTAACTTTCGCACAGCTAAGTGTTCATGCCTATATGTGCTGGTGGAACTAACGCTTAGGGATGCCTCAATCTCACAATAGGTGACATAACGATCTTGCTTAATCGTTTCGCACACAGCATCGATGTTTTCTCGCACAACAGCCGATTTTGGATGATCTTCACTAAACCGGTTAAAAAACGGTAAACCGGTATTAAAAATACACGTTGGTTTTTGATGGAGCTTCATCGCCAAAAGTCAAATTAAGTTAACTGATGCACTCTTATTGTAATAATTCAAGTCGAAAATCGTAAAAATTATAGCACGAAAATGTTCACGATTCAGTTCCATTTTTTGGCCGAGACGAAGCTTTGAACTAAATATAAAATAAACAAATAGCGTCTGTGCTACAAAATGTTCTGAGTACGTATATCGTCAAAAATGTCAAACTTTACTGGAACCGTCAGATGGACTCACATGACAAGGGTGTTGTCAATTCCCGAAATATAAATAGTGAGCCTTGTGTAGCTTTGGGAACTGTTGCCTGAAAACAGTAGACAAATAGAAAAAGTAGTCGAGTGAAAATAGTACAAATGAAGACGTCGGTCGTTTATTTCAATCGCGATAACTAAGGAATATGTATACCTAATTACTTTGTGCTGTAGATATCAAATGATTTATATTTTACATATTTGGTTTGGTTGTAAAGATGAATGGAATAATGAACCCTAAATATTTTTGTCATGTTTTCTTAATCAATTTTTATCAATTATTTAATTATCGCGCCGCACCTATTTTAAATAAGATAACTATTTTATTTATCAGGAATATTTTTGATTCAATGAAAGAAATTTCTACACTCATTCAAAGTCTTGAATATAGCTCGAGAGACTTAAGAATAATTGTAAAGTTGGTCAAAAAGAGACTTAATAGTTACCAAGAAAAGATAAATACAGTCAGCAGTTTTTTAAAAGCTAATATATTAATTTACATCGTTTTTGAAATCATATTACAAACAAAACAAATATTTACTTATATAGGTACAGCGCTTTCAAGGTTAAAGCTAGGACGGAAAAGCCACGACGTTAAATAGTAAAAAAATATCGATATATTTTGTCTATACATATTGATATCTTTAATAAAACCTTACAATTAAGTACCAAAATATAATAATCCTTTTAAATTAAGTACAACAATAAACCTAACCTTTAAAATTAAGTACTGATAATTAAGAACCGAAACTATCGATATATCGATATTTTTTCGGCATCCCTATTAGTCAGTATAAAACTAGTAATGACTGTAAATAGTCGAATGAAACAGTTGATAGTTGCAAGTGCAAAGAGAAAATCAAAACACTTTTAAACAATGATTGTTATTTGAATTTCTTTTTAGTATTCATAACATTAATATTTAGTGTAAGATAAGACTACTAACATTTTTCATATGGTTTTAAACTGATAAATTCAAAAATAAATCAATAATGTAATCTTGTATCCTGAAACATTTTTTAAAAATTATTTCCTTATCCCAATCCTAACCAGGTGTTAAATCTGTTTAATTAATTTGCTTTCAAATCTAGCACAGAACGACTAAGGGAGCGTTTTTATTTTATTATATTTTTGATTTATTTATTCACTGTGATGGTGTAATTTTTGGGTTCGACAGCTTCGATATTTTATAAATAATATGTAATATTATTAGAAAAAATATATATTAAACAATCTGGAAAAATATCGGTCAACGTCAACGAAAATATCAGTATTTTTCGACATCCCTAGATGGTTATATAAATACTTTAAATATTTTAACTTTATAGTTGGAGCCACTCTTATTTTGAAATTTCCAAACCAAATGCTATTTTATTCTCATACTTTATTGTTCCATATATATTTACAAAATGTTTTAAAGGTATTTTGGCTTATAGTCTAGCATGACCTTTTAAAAATCCAAAACTTAAAACCTTAAAAAAACCTATCAAATTGTTTCTTACGTCAGCGATCTAGAACAGACGTGACTAATTTGTGGAATTCCAGTAGAGGTATATTTGAATTTTGACAATGTCTCTTCAAGTGACACAGAGGGAAACAGAGATTTTTCTTCCAGTTTCTTTTCTTTGGTAGTTTATGCTTTTGAGGACAAGAAAGATCATCTCGGGCTCTTTGTTTTTTTATTGGCGTAATATTGTTCTATATAATTTTCATGTTTTTTATGCCCTGCAATATCAAGCAGTCGGAGTTTCATCACGATTGTATCAATTTTTGCACCATCTGTCGTCAATTTTTGCCTGGAAACTATCTGAGCCACAGATGTTTACACAAGACCAAAGCTCAAAAGTTGGCAGAAAGAAATAAGCTGAGATGTGGCATTGCTATTGTAATTAGAATATATATTAATAGTTATAAGCTAACTTGTTTAACTCCAATAATTATTGATTTAAATGCTGATTAATTATTCGGAGTTGGCATTATTATTGTTTTGTTCTAAGTACATTTAGATCAGTTTTGTTTAAGTGCACTAATACTAATACTAACTATTATAATTTTCACATACAGCACTTGACACGCGAATGAATGCTGTTTAAAGTATCAATTTTTAGATCCAAAAATTATAACTTAAACAAATATTTTTTTCTGAAGAAAAATAGATCAATTGATTAGATTTAATGTACTATTTGTAATAAATATCTTAACTTATATATATCAAGAGGTAATAGTCATAGTCACATGTTAATCATGAGAAGGTCAGGAGGATTATTTTATGTGGTCGTTTTTTTTGTCCAATCTTTGCAATTGATTGTTGTAAGTAGCTAAGTGCGATTCGGGTTTCTTTGGCAAGCATTTTGATATTTGAATGACGTATTGCCTTCAGTACTGGAGATGCGTTTATTGACTACATATTTCTGTTATAGTTTTTCAATTAAATGATCACAGGATAATAATATAATAATTCCAATTAAGTCATACGATATTCCCTCGAAAGCACTATTACTGTTTACCTTTTTAGATATAAATAATTTGAATATTACACTTTATTTTATGTTTTAGGTTACAATCTACGTCTTGTTTAGTTTGTAACAAGAGATTTTCTGATACGTTATCTCAGAGGAAGCATCAGGAAAATTTAAACGCTTTCGTATACTTATTTTGTAAGACTTGCAGTACCACCTGCAATATCAAGCAGTCGGAGTTTCATCACGATTGTATCAATTTTTGCACCATCTGTCGTCAATTTTTGCCTGGAAACTATCTGAGCCACAGATGTTTACACAAGACCAAAGCTCAAAAGTTGGCAGAAAGAAATAAGCTGAGATGTGGCAAGTGTAAAGATGTGCGATTTTCGATGGGTGATTTAGAGCAACATGAATTGGATTGTGCTTGCCGGGATTCGAACTTATACACCTGCAAATGTTGTCAACATATTTTCGACGAAACAGCTTGGACAGATCATGTGAACAGAATAAAGTTTCAAAGAACAGTTGACTATGTTTGTTGCAACATTAGTTTTGATGATGATTTTAATTACAAAGATCATATAAAGACTTTTCATATGGAAAACGTTCTTGTCAGTAATTTAGAACCCGTGGTTAAAACATCACCTACAGTTTCCTGTAGATATTGCGATCAAGTGTTTGCCAATCAAAATTTAACTATTGCTCACGAGAGAAAAGTCCACGGCGACCAAGTTATCCAGTGCGACATATGCTCAAAATACCTCAAACTAGAACGTTTTAGAGCCCATAAAATCACCCACCGCACAAAGAAGCATTATTATAACACCCCGGCGAAGGTGTGCAATGTTTGCGGGCTCTCTGTGAAGAATCTTGAACGTCATTTGGTCACTCACGAAAATTTAAGGAAACATTCTTGCACCAAGTGCGAGAAAAGCTTCAAATTGTCTTGGGACCTGAAACGACACATGGTGGTACATAGCGATGAAGCTAAGTACAAGTGTGACGTCTGTGACAAGACCTTCAAAGTAGCATTCAATCTAAGGGTCCATATGAGAATCCATGAAGGCGTCAAACCTTTCGCTTGTTTGGTGTGTGATAAAAGTTACACGACGAAGCAATCTCGAGACAACCATTTGAAAACTCATGATCGGTGAATCTTGTTCGCTTTTCTATGGGGCTTTAATCTTTACACATATCATTGAGCACTAATGCTCTGTAGTTGAGGACGGAGATATCGAGTGTATCTGTTGACTGATAATATTTGATTAATACAATATAACTAGGAAGTCAGTCTTTGAATTCACCAGTCTTAAAAGGGAACCTGATGGATTTTCATTGATGCCAAACTATCTTTGTTACGTTTTGTTATTCTTAATCTAATGTATTCAACATAAATTGTTATATAATATATATTTATTAAATATTTTAGTAAAGGTTTTGAATTTTATTTTGCGTTTCTGGTTATTTTTTACTTGACCAGTGTTTGTACTGTTCAACTTCGAGCAATATACTATATGTTCATTTTTTAAAATACAATAGGGTGGGTGCAGTAGTAACACACTGTTTAACAGGCAATTTGGAAGAGAATGTTTGATTATTTTCCATTAAAAGTCAATGATGCTAATTGAAATATAAGTTAGTTGAGAGTGAGTATTTCAGAATAATGATTGTTTATTAACTGACTTAAATTAAGTTTTGCGCCAAATAATCATCAGTTTAAATCAGTTTTTAGGGTAAATGATGTGGCTCGGTAAAATGAAATGAAACAGTGGTGTTTACATTATGTGACCGTTATTTATTGAAGTAATATAAAAATGTGGAAAATACAAAATAGATAAAACGGATGGCAGCGGTGTTACATGGAAACGAGGCTTGGGCAGTCGATGGTCGCACGTCTGAACCAAACGATGGTCGAGTACTGAATGAATGGAAATACCCTTCAATAACATCTCAGATAAACGTCTCGGGGTTGCCAGCTGTTCGTTATCGAGTTCTAGTTGGGATAGAGTGTTCAACATCTGAGATTATATTTCTGGGTATTTTGTAGACCGTTATTCCACTATGTAAAATTCGACATGCCTCAAGATCGCTACAAGTTTAAAAGTTTCATGTAATTTGTAGTTACTATAAGACTCATTTAAACGAATATTTTAAAGTTATTAGTAGAAATTTATATCATTGACGCCCTGAGTAGCTCGCAATATAAAATATTAAGAAATGTTTGGAAAATCTATTCAATATTTTTAAATGAATTCCTCACACTTAAGACATTATTTTCAACAAACAATGACGGTTTACTTTTTTATTTTTAGCTTTTAATTTGTCAATATCTTTATTACAAGCGTAATTATTTTAGATTAAAATAAATCTTTTTAAGGTCTTCTCTTTCTTTCTTCTTTCTTTTATAGATAATCTGTCTAAGAGGTTATTATTAAAGTGTACAATAGAATTGATTTTTCGGACCAATTGAAAAGCTTACATCAGATCTTCATATCGTTCAGTGTGGGCCATTGTCTTTAAAAAATAGCGCGTGTGTTGTTTTTCTATATATGTCAATTAACGTCGTTTAAGATCATTATTTATATTTTAAACTAAAGTGGTTTTCCTTTAATGGCTTTTTCTTTTGGTAATTACTTAAGACATTAAATTATCAAGAAAATACTTGGAACCTGTCCGTGCATCACCATTCTTAAGATAAATCAGGAACTTGAAAACTATTTATCGACTATAATATCCTAATATAAGTAAGAAAAGCTTCTTTTATTTATGTTTCGATATTAATTTGTCATAAATACAAACAAAAACATGAGCCATTCGAAGAAACCTATAAATCGTAATTCAAATATTTATGGTTTTTCCGAGATTATTTGATAATACAATAATTTAGACCTTTTTTTATTTTGGGGCATTTATGGTATGCTTACTGAGAAATGAAACTTGAGAAACGGACAAGGCAGGGTTGCCGGTTTTTCTTTGTTTGTTCGGTTCGTAGTTAGTTAGTTAAGCGCTAGTTACCACCATATACACACTTGTGTATGAAGCGTTATTGTTTAAACTTGAGAGTTCCATACCAGTCCGGAGTTAGTAATTTTTTATTGTGTTTAGTTTGTTTGCGGTTTGTTTTGTGTCCTACTTTACGAATTTCGTCGAATGGTGAGTTTGTTCAAAGCGTGTTCCGGTTTTCTCTCTTTATTTTCCTTCTATTTTATCTATTTTTCTGTTCTATAGTTTCTAAACTTTTAAATTAACTTTAATAAGCGTTTTATGGTTGCAATTATAAAGTGTACTGTAGATATATATCAGTCAGTGATGTTTGATGTCGTGTGTCTTATACCTTCTCTTCATATCGTGTGAACATGTCATCATATGTCATTGTCTATTATTTATATTGTTTTTACTATTATCTTTCATTATTATATTTTGACATTAATCTGTATCTGTCATGATAATAACCTATCCTTGATATATTTTATTCACCTTTTAGTTCACCATTTCCAATAAAAATTCAATCACATCGGCATCAAGATCTCTCGCGGCCAATGTTAGTTTTGTTTATTTGTTTTGTTTTTAAGTAGTTGTTTTTTATTTTTGATATAATTTTTATTTTACTTGCAAGTTTTGCCATGCATACATTAGTTGACACTATGCCAAAGATATTTGTAAGTTAATAATGGTGTTTGAAAACGAAAAGGTGATTGCACTCAGAAGTACTTGTAAATAAATTTATTCAAAAATAAGTATTTTATAATGTCTTTAGTAAAAAGTACATAACGACAAAAAGTAATTGCCTAAATTTTCATATATTTATCAAGAAAAGTTACTAAATACATTTTTGGGTAGTTGCTCACTCTCTAACAATTTTTCTTATACTGATAATGTTTACAATGTAACTGGATATGAAGGTTTTTGTAAAAATTTTGTCAACTTACAATTAGTATGATAGCTCCAGTCTGTAAATAATATAGAATATATTTTTAAAAAATATGTAAAAGCGAATTATTTTTAATATAATTTTTTTAAATTCATTTATAAAAAACGAACAAACAGAACAAAAATATACGTTAACGGTAAAACATCAATCATTTTTTAAGGGTAATTTGATATTTTATTGGTGCATTTATGTTTCTGGGAAAATTGAGACAACGGTAAAGAAACTAAAAGAGCGAGGTTGTCACCTCTGCTTGATTGGGATCTGCCATCCTTGTAGACACCCAGCACCAAGAACAATTGCCGTAATTGGCAACATGTTTAGTCCCTTCCTCGAACTGCATTTGCCAAATGTGATAACTTAATATGCCCAAGGGCCTTTCAAGCTCAATGAAATTTCATTTATACAGCCGCCACCGTCAGAGTAACTACGTTTTTTAATCGCGCCAATTATACGGTGTTTTATGCTGCACAACCACAGTTCTTCAAAACGGTGAGTTTTTCACAGAGTATTCCAGATTTCTTTTTATTTTAATTCTCTTTATCTAACTGTTTATTTATCTATTCAGTTATCTATTAATTTATCTAGTCATTTATCTTTTCAATTTATTCTGTACATTCTGCGCTATTTATTTACTTAATTATTATAACTCATAATCACTATAAATCAAAGATAATAGTTTTATGGTTGCAACTGTAAATGTAAATTGTAGCTATCTTATAAACCGGAAGCTAATACCATAGTGGCCAAAGTTTCTGATGTATAATTATGATCTATGGATAATTTGAAGAATACATAAACGCCACCGAAAGTGGTTTCTACTGGCTTGATGGCAGCGTATCTAGCGTGTAGCTTTAACCTTCAAATATGTTTTTGATTGTTCCTTTTTACTCTACAATGATGTTTTACAAGTCTACATTAAATTCTTATTTTAAATTCTAATATTGGTACTAAACTGGTTAAGGGTAGAAATACTTTTTTGTGCTTCGAATTGAAGTGGTTTTTTAGGTAAGCTGAATTCAGATATTGTTAACTACGAGCCTGGTTTAACAAGAGCGTACTTATTCTTTTCGATTGTTAGGAAACACTAACTCTGTTTAATTTTTTTAGGATTTCTATCTTTAACACTTCTGATTTATTGCGTTGTAAGTGTTGTACGCATATATTCGAAACACAAGAGCTATTGATCAAACACTCGATTGGTTGCTTCGACCCTAAGGACAGGAACAAGCGTTCCAAGGAGGTCCAATGCACCGAGTGTGGACAAGTTTTCGCCGAAAAGGGCCACTTGAGAATGCATCGAAATTACGTTCATTCTGGCTCTAAGTATGCGTTCAAGCAAGGAGATTTTCAGTGTAATGATTGCAATAAATCCTTTTCGAAGTTGCCATATCTCGACAAACATCGCAAGAGAGTCCATCAGAAGGCGGTGGATGAGGATTTGCCATGTCCAGAGTGCTCGAAAACTTTCAAAAAGCAAGACACCAGAAGAAAACATATTAAAGTTTTTCATGGTGGCTACGTACCATGCTACAAGTGTGATGTGTGCGGAGAAAAATGTAAAGGCAGAAATGGCCTAGAGAATCATAAACAGACGGTTCATCTGAACAAACCGATTTGTTCGTTATGTTGCCAAGAGTTTAATAACGAGGCGGATTTGAATTCCCACAAAGTGGCGGTACATAACGTTGATGTTAGCGTCTATGATTGTCCTGAGACAGGGTGTTTAAAAATCTTTACCAGTGAAGAGTTGTTGAAGTGTCATCTAGAGGCAACGCATATGAAAGAACGTAAGTTTTGCTCAGAAACTTTCACTGATCCTGTCAAATACGACGAGCACATCCATCAGCATCGACAAAATAAACTGTATAAGTGTGATATATGTGATAAAGAGCTCTCCGGCAATCACCGACTCCTGGAACATCGTCGTATCCATACCGGCGAAAAACCCTACTCTTGTAAGAGCTGTGATCAGAAATTTGCTACCAAACAACAACTGGATGTTCATAAAGTGAGTCACACAAATGTAAGACCCTTTCGTTGTATAGTATGTGGAAAATGTTTTACTTTAAGACGATATCTAGCAGCTCATATGAGGATTACGTCTTGCGGGTCAAATTTGTAGTTATTTATTGTTTCATCGAATGATGAAAACGCCAGATCACAAATGTTTATTGACAGATTTTATACGAGTATTTTTACAACTGAAAAAAATACAGATCCGTCTAAAGAGAAATGATCGAAGCATTTTTGCTGTATTTTTTTGGTTTATAAAATTTGGTTAAATTTAGTTTCTGAAAACTTCTGAAAGTAAATATTGTTTCCATATTACAGTATTATACTACACGGTATTTATTTATCTATTATACTTTATTATAAACTATTATTATTAATTTTGTATTTTTATAATTTAAGATACCTTCATTTATTTATGTATTGATTTAGTTGTGTTAATAAACATATATTTTTTATTCAGTTGCTTATTTTTGTACATCATTATACCAATCATTTCTTCTCCTTCAAAAATAAATCATAATACAAATTTAAAATGGACTTCCTAAAGTAAATTCTTTCTTTATTTCTTAGTTGTTAGTTAATTTTACTGTTTTTTGCACTTGGATGAATTGTTAAACAAGAAGAGTTCGGAATAAATACACATTTCTTACTTTATACATATTATTTTATACATGTCCTTCATACTTTAAACAAATTATTGCGGTTTGGTTGCAAACAATTACGTTTTCTTATTCAGTTATTGTATTGTTTTCACGCTGATATGATTTAGTAAACTTTGCCATGTTTTTGATTCAACTGATTTCGATGTCACAGAGCAGTTCTTTATTGATTACGTAGCGTTAAGCATTTGTAATTAATAGAAGGGCTTTGCTTTGGTAGCTAGCGTTGCTGGTAACATCATTTTTGACTCCCATAAGCCTACCTCTTTGATCTTTGATCAAATTGGGAGTATCTTTTTACTAACTAGGGAGGTTCAATTTGGGGTCTGATATGCTTATTTTTTTTATCTGGCATGACGTTTGTAATTTAGTCTACCATCAAGGTGGATGCTGAGGTATTTTGTTTGAGGAATTGAATTGAATTTTCTGCTTTTTCTACGTAACGTAAAATTAACATGTACAGATTTTGATCTAGTAAACTGTTTTTCAGTTGTTATTCCATTGTTGAATTTTGACTGTCACTTGTAGGTTTTCTACAGCGCTAGGCTAAGTATATATTTTATATTCAATGCCTCACATTCTGTCTTATATTGATAGTGTTTAGCATATCATTATTTGTGAATTAAGTTTTGGTGTTTATCTGATATAATAATTTTGGTAATAGGTTCTATCAAATGGCGAATATTAGATTTTAGTTATTTTTGCCCCAATGTTTTTTTGCTATTGGTGCACTACATTAATTAATTTCTTATATTTCATAAAGTTATATTAATACTGGTTAAAGGTAGAAATATATTTTCGTGGTGTTATTAGTTGAAGTGGTTTTTTAGTTAAACCTAATTGAGATATTGGTGGTAAGTACTAGCCTAGTTTAATAAGAGCGTGCTTATTCTTTTCGGTTGATATAAAACACTAACTCTATTTCATTTTTTAGGGGTTCTATCTTTAAGACTTCCGATTTATTGCGTTGTAAGTACTGTACGCACAAATTCGAAACGTACGAGCTATTGATCAAACACTCGCTTGGTTGCTTCGACCCTAAGGACAGGAACAAGCGTTCCAAGGAGGTTCAATGTACCGAGTGTGCGCAAGTGTTCACCGAAAACCGCTACTTGAAGATGCATCGAAATTACGTCCATTCTACCTCTAAATATACGCTTAAGCAAGAAGATTTTCAATGTGATGATTGTAACAAATCCTTTTCAAAGTTGCGTTATCTGGACAAACATCGCAAGAGGGTCCATCAGAAGGCGGTGGATGACTATTTGCCGTGTCCAGAGTGCCCGAAAACTTTCAAAAAACAGGATAGTTTGAGGAAGCATATTCGGGTTTCTCACGGTGGCCATGTACCGTACTACGAGTGTGATGTGTGCGGGGAGAAATTTAAAGGGAAGAAAGTCACAGAAGATCATAAACAGGCGATTCATCTGAACAAGCCCGTTTGTTCGCTATGCTGTCAGGAGTTTAATAACGAGGCGGATTTGAATTCCCACAAAGTGGAGGTACATAACGTTGATGTTAGCGTTTATGATTGTCCCGAGACGGGGTGTTTCAAAATCTTTACCAGCGAAGAATTGTTGAAGTGTCATCTTGAGGCGACGCATATGAAAGGACGTTGTAAACTTTGCCAAGAAACGTTTACCGATCCTGTGAAATATGACGAGCACATGCACCAGCATCGACAGAACAAAGTATATAAGTGCGATATATGTCATAAAGAACTTTCGGGCAATCATAGACTTATGGAACATCGTCGTATCCACACCGGCGAGAAACCCTACGCTTGTAAGAACTGTGATCAGAAATTTGCTACCAAACAACAACTTGATACTCATAAAGTCAGTCACACAAATGTAAAACCATTCCGTTGTATAGTATGTGGAAATACTTTTACTTTAAGACGATATCTAGCAGCCCATATGAGAACTACTTTTTGTGGATCCAATTTGTAGTCATTCATTCTTTCATCAAACGATGAAAACGCTAAACAACAAATATTTGAAACAGATTATCTACAAGCCCTTTTACGACTGAAAGAAAGATGGTTCCGTCTGAAGGGATATTATTGATCTGATCGAAGTTTTGTTGCTGTAACATATTTGTTTAGAAGATTATAAACGAATACTGTATTTTTTGTAATTATATATTTTTTGGTTTATAATAAATTTAATTTTTGGAAAACTTCTGAAAGCAAATATAGTTTTTAAATTTGAGTATTATATATTACACGACATATATTTATCTATTATTATACTTTATTATAAGGCCATAATTGTTAATTTTGTATTTTTATAATTTAGGACTTCATCACTTCATCATGTATTGATTTAGTTTTATTAATAAAGGCATATTTTTCATTCAGTTTCTTATTGTTATATGTCCTTACTCCTCTTCAGAAAAAAATCATAAAACAAATTAAAAATAAACCTTCTAAAGTAAGTACGTTATTATACTCTCAAAAATAAACTCTTATTGCAGTATTTGGTATTTACTGTAACACTATTAAGCATGCACTAAGCTATGTTCTTTATAAAAGGTCATGTTGTTTGGTTAGCTTCAATTCGTTATAATATAATTGTATTGTTTAACTTAACTTAGGTAGTTCATTCAATTCTTTTTACGGTGACATTTTTGATAACTTGATTGACTTGATTGATAAACCACTTGTTTGCACCCTGTAAGTTCAAATAGTCGCTATTAATAACTAATTTTGAACCTAAGTTGGGATTATCTTTATAATTTAAGTTACCATCGAGATAGATCCTATTTATCCAGGTATTCATTGATTCTACTTGAGGAATTGAGATTCCGGATTTTCATCTATTAAGTTGTATTTTTCAGTCTTTAGTCAATTTATGAATTTTGTTGACCTTTTTGTCCACTTTTCTATAGCTCTAGGCAGATATATACATATAGATATATACTAAAGTAACATTTCCATTCATTGCTTATTTAGCCAGACGATATTTTTTTAACCGTTCAGTCACTATGGAGACGAAATCATATTCATTATACCTATGCTATCTAAAAATAGGCCTGAACCGAATAAATCGTCAATACCTAAGTTCCATAAATGATCAAGGGCCTGTGAGGAAATGGTTATCTTTATTGAAATATTGACTGATCTTATAGATTCTTTTAGATATGATAATTGAATATGAATATGAAACTAGTCAGCTAAATATCAGTTGTTGTACTTCGTTTTAAGTGTTTTAAATATTTTATTTTTTTGAAAATTTAAATATTAAGCAGTATCATAAGCTGCATTACGTTGTTCGAATTGTTTAATTAAATTATAAACCAGTGAGCTATTATTGATACATTCTGTTAATTGTTTGGACCCTGAGATGGGTCTGAGAAAACCTAAAGAGATGCGGTGCCCTTTGTGTCCGCTAGTCTTTGCTGAAAGCAGAAACCTGAAGATACATCGTAACTATGATTCTTATCTAGTGATTCCATATTAACTTTGATGGAAAAGTGTTTCAAATTTTGACAAATTAAAATACTCACATGAAGTACCTGCTGGGTTCTGTCAAAAACTATCAATTCGACATGCTATTCGTGCTTATAGTTTTCAACCCCAATGGCATTTACAATGACGACCAAAAATACTAGGTACTATCGATATCACTACAAGTATTTTGATTTAACTTGGAAAATTCTTTTTTTTTTGACATAAACAATGGTACTATATATAGTATTTGTTTACAAACACAAAATTATTGGTAATAAACATTGTTAGTTTGAGTTAATTAAATCCTTTGACTACGCGTAATTCAAAAGCTGTTTAGTACATTTTAATTTTTAAAGATGTATATTATGTCCGAACCTTCGGAGTTGAGAGTAAATTATTTTCATTTAATTCTTTATATACTGAGGGTTATTGACGTATAATTTGCATTTAGGATATCACTATCATCATCTAAGTTCATTGGGGATATATACTAGGTGAGGTGATCAGTTAATTTTATCTCTTTCATAGTATTTAATCAAAAGCTTAACGAACTGCTGTCTAGGAGCCTTTGAAGTTGTGTTCTGCTGACCCGTTGAAGCAAAAGGCATTTTGTAATTGGAGATGTGGGTCGCAGAGCAAAATCATAGGTCTATCGATATTATAAATAATATCTATATATCGGAAACCCCCAAAGAATGGATAATTTTGTTGACCATACCCATATGTCTCCGCAGCATCTATCTCTAATCTCTCTAACCATCTAATCATCTCTAATCCACATCTACAAATAATGGAAAATATGGCTGAAGAATATCGATATTTCTTGTCCAGCTTGGTTATTGGCGTAATATTATAATGGTGGGGATTTTCCTTATTTAATTTGATACTCTTGTTTAAGGACAATTATACTATATATCTTCATCCCATGTCTGCTTGATGGGTTAGATTCACTATACATTATCTATTTTAAATCTCTTATATATAAAGTCCTCAAAATTAATTCTCTACTAATACAAGTATTTGAATTTTAATAATGCATTGTAATCTGACATTCATGTTTTTTTAGGAAATTGGAATATGATACTTCGACTAGCTATCACTGTACGTCATGCAACTTTGCTTTCGGAACGTACGCTCAGCTTTTGGATCACGAAAATAAATGCGGTGTCATTTCTGCCGACGGGGGTGATATCGAACCTTTACACTCTTGCCCGGAATGTCAGAGAACGTTCGCTTGTAAGCGATATATGACCAATCATATTTACTATGCTCATAAACGTAAAATAGCCTCTAGAATGTCTTGTCCAGAATGTCCTAGGACATTCAACAGGGCAGAGGGTTTAAATAGTCACGTGAATAAAATTCATCTAGGAATCGTGGAATGTCACGAATGCGATATTTGCGGTGCTAAACTGAAAACTGAGATGAACGTAATAAACCATAAAAATGCCGTTCACCTGAAAAAATTCAATGTACATTGTGAGTTGTGTGGGAAGGGGTATATCTTTAAAGGCGGCCTGGATGCCCATAAGAAACGGGTACACGATGGCGAGATTTCAATAATACCCTGTCCGGAGGAGGGTTGTGTCAAAATATTTAAAACTAAATGTGCTTTGAAATATCATATTCAAGCAGCGCATGCGAAAGATCGTCCAGAATTAATCTGCCTTCACACATCCATTTCTCTATAAGAAACATTTGCGTGATCACAAAAATGGTCCATCGACGTATTCGTGTGATGTGTGTGAGAAAACGGTCACCTCGTTGGAAAATTATAAAATTCATATACGAACTCATACAGGAGAGAAACCGTTTGTTTGCGAAGTTTGTGGAAGAGGTTTCCATTCAATGAAACACCTGAAGAGACATGGGATGGTACATATGAAGGAACGTCCACATGTTTGTACTATATGTGAGAAAAAGTTTGCGCGACTGAGTGCTTTATGTAATCATTTTAAGAAATGCCATTCATAACGGCCAGATGCCAAATTGTAATATTAATCTAGCATAGTTCGTAGAAATTACTTGATGCATATACGAGGGTCACTATTTATATTTCGGGAATAAGAAAAAAAACAAGTAGTTCAGTTGCGAATATATTTGTATTGTTTTTCAAAGTACTCGCTATGATGATGGATACACTTTTACATAGGCTTAAACTAATTTTCAAAGCATTTATTCCATTACGAATGAAGTATCTTCAAAACATCACGCAGTTTATTATTTACGGATGGGAACAAAAAGAAGCCATTGGGTGCAAAATCAGGGCTGTATGGCGGATGCCCATCAATTCGATATCTTGAGTGCTCAAATAGTCTCTTGTTGGAGCCGAAGTGTGAGGCTCGCATTGTCATGATGAAGAACAATCCCACGTCTCTTGCTTGTTTTCCTTATTTCACCAAAGACTTCTGGTCTTCGGTAAAAATTTACTGTTCTACGATCCTCTAGATCCTCTGTTGCAATATGGCCGGTTTTCCCGAGGAAACAGGCCACCATTTGCTTTGAAGTGCTTCGTGTGCGAACAACTTTTGTTGGATTTGGTTCATCTTGGAACACCCATACAGTTGACTGCTGCTTACTTTCGGGGGACAGAATGTTCAATGTACGTATATCGTCAAAAAATGTCAAAGTTTAGGATGGAATCATCAGATGGACTCACATGACAACAGAGTTGCCATTCCCGAAATATGAATAGTGACCCTCTTAGTATAGTAGTATCTTATATGTTTATTTTTTCATCAGATATTCATTAATACTATGCTTCGATAATTTGGAAGGAGAAAATTCAAATCAAAGTTTCAAAATTTAAAATGTTTCAAGCTTGTAAAGTGGTAAATCGGTATCAAATAATATTTGGTATATTAAAATTTTAAGATGTATAACGTAACATATACAAAATTTCGTGTTTGTCTTTCAAACTTTCTAAGTTCATTGTTAGTTAGCATTTTTATTTTAATTCTTCAATAAACTCCTGGTTGCTGATGTAAAACGTATTTTTAAGATATCCCTACAGGAAGAGTCCATTGGGGACTAGTACTAGTTAATTTAATCTCTTTTTATCAGTATTTGATCAAAAATATGACGAACTGTTATCTACAAGTATTTGGAGGTGTCGTAAAAGCAAAAAAAGTTCTGTAATGCCACGAGGATACTCTATTAAAACTATATTGGTGCGTCCTATATTATCGTTAATCTCTACTTTGTGTCTAATATGGCTCTATAATCATATTTCGAATATCTTTATAAAAAGTGAGATATTGCTCACCTACATCATCACCAATAAAAAAAAAGAGACAGTTACGACGGCCAAATCTTTATACCCATTAAGGATTTTCAACGGTTTCAGAATGTATCATGTCATGTTACAATATCATTTCGGCTCTCTTTCACATATATTTGTCTAGCAGATTTGTGATTTCCATTGATGCCGGTGTTGATTTTAATTAACTATATTGGAACATAAGCAAGGCGTACTTTTATTTGTTATGTAGAATCAAGTGTTGTTCATCAGCGTCAGTGGCGTATGTATGTATGTGGGTTTTAATTATTTCAACCTTTTGAATGTTTTAGTAACTGGATCGAGTTTTTAACGTGTCGGTATTGAGTTCACTGATAGGCGAATGACCAACTTAAATATTGTCACTTTAAAAATGTCTGCCTCGTCGGGTCTGGTTACTGGCGTAATAGTCAAGTGATGGTGATTTCCGTTATTGAATTCGACACTCATCTATAAATAATCACAATTAAAATCAGAGACATAAATCTTTCACCATTCCCCAGTGAAACATGAACCAATGTAGGACCGTCCTATCACCTGTAGTGGAATTTTGATTAAATACACGACAACAGTACATATTGCACTATCTATTAAAAATCCCTCAAAATTAGTTCGCTGCCAACACAAATATTTTATGTTAAAGCGTTGTAATGTAACACTGGTGTTTTTTAGGAAATTGGAATATGATACTTCGGCTAGCTATCACTGTTCGTCATGCAACTTTGCCTTCGAAACGTACGCTCTGCTTTTGGATCACGAAAAGCAATGCGTTGTCGTTCCCCCCGGCATAGATGATGTCAAACCTTTTCTCACTTGCCCGGAATGTCACAAAACGTACGCTACTAAGCGTAAACTAACCAATCACCTTAACCACGTCCACAAACGTAAAGTATCACGCAGGTTATATTGTCCAGAATGTCCTAAAACATTCATGAAGGTGGATATTTTAAATAATCACATCAATAAGGTTCATCTAGGGGTCGCGGTATACCATGAGTGCGATATTTGCGGCGCAAAATTGTCAACTAGGATGAATATGATATATCATAAACAAGCCGTTCACTTGAAAAAGTTCAATGTACATTGTGAGCTTTGCCGGAAGGGTTATCTGTTTAAAGGTGGCCTGGATGCCCACAAGAAACGGGTACACGATCGCGAGGTTACTATAATATCCTGTCCCGTGGAAGGTTGTGTAAAAGTGTTCAAAACTAAACCTGCTTTGAAATATCATATTCAAGCCGTTCATACAGAAGATCGTCCAGAATTAGTCTGCGTTCCATGCGGTAAAGTGTTCACACATCCGTTTCTCTATAAGAAACATTTGTATAGGCACGAAAATGGCCAAAAATCGTATTATTGTTATGTGTGTGAGAAAACGCTCAGCTCATCGGGAAGTTACAAAATTCATATACGAACTCATACAGGAGAGAAACCGTTTGTTTGCGACGTTTGTGAAAGGGGGTTCAATTCGACGCAACGCCTGAAAGAGCATGGAGTGGTACATACGGAAGAACGTTCACACGTTAGTACTATATGTGAAAAAAAGTTTGCGTTACGGAAGGGTTTACGTAGGCATTTTAAAAAATGGCATTCATATCAGTCAGATGCCACATTATAATCATAATCTGGCATAGTTCATAGACATTACTTGAGGTGCTATTCAGGTCATTTAGGTATTATAAAGTGTAATTAAATAATTAAATCTATTTTTATCAGATATTTATTGACGTTATATTTTAAAAATTTAGAAAAAGAAAATTCCAACCATACAATCCAGAAATCAAAAAGTTTCAAGCTTGTGAAGTGGAAAGGGAGTATCAGGCAATGTTTAGTATATTTTAATTTTAAGGGGTACAATATTACATGCGTGAAGTTGGGAGTCAACTTTTTTTTTATTTTTCGATAAACTATCAGATGCTGATGTAAAATGTACTTTTCAAATATCCCCACAGCAAGAGTTCATTGGAGACAAATACTAATTAATGCTACCTCTTTACTAATTATTTTGACCCGTTGAATCACAACATCCCGTATGACCAACAGGTTACGACAGGCTTTTCAAATATTAAAACTACTAGACTAGACTACCTCTTTGTTGGAAAGCTAAATCGTCTAACATGATTCAATAGTCGTATTTCGAATATTTTTATAAAAACTAAAATATTACTCACCTACGTCATCAATGATCGGAAGAAGTGACTATTAAGTGTTAAATCAAATCTGAATATTTAGACTTATTAAGGATTTTCAACGATTTTAAAACGTATTATATCATGTTTTCTTTTGTACATGTTTGTCTCTAGCAGTTTTGTGATATCCTTTTGATTTAATTTCCTTGACCGAGCAAGGCGTCAATGGGGTGTATATGGATTTTAACTACTTCACCCTCTTGGATTATATTTTAGTAACTGACCAGTTGCTTGACGTGTCATCCCACGGAAAACATCCTGCCTTATCCAGTCTATTTATTAGTATAATATAGTAATGGCTATTATTTTCCTTATTAAATTTGAAATTCTTCCTTATGGACGGTCACAATTACAATCAAAGACATACATCTATATATATTTCCTAGCAGGACAGGAACATGTGTAGGACTGCCCTATCGTCTCTACCGTTTCGAATACTAAATTGAGATGTTTTGTAAAATTTTGGTTAAATACACAACACTACATATTGCTCTATCTATTATAAATCCCTCAAAATTAATTAGCTACCAATACAAATATTTTATTTTAAACCGTTGTAATATAACGCTGGTGTTTTTTAGGAAATTGGAGTATGGTACTAGCTACCATTGTACGTCCTGTAACTATGCCTTCGAAACGTACGCCCTTCTTTTGGATCATGAAAACCAATGCGTTATTACTTCCCCCGGCAGAGATGATATCAAACCTTTGCCCACTTGCCCGGAATGCCACAAAACATTCGCTTGTAAGCGATATCTAACCAACCATATTAACTATGTCCACAAACGTAAAATCCCCAGGATATCTTGTCCAGAATGTCCTAAGACATTCGACAGGACGTCGGTTTTGAATAGTCACGTGAACAAAGTTCATCGAGGAATCGTGGAATATTACGAGTGCGACATTTGCGGTGCCAAACTGACAACTAAGATGAACGTAATAAACCATAAAAATGCCGTTCACCTAAAAAAGTTCAACGTACATTGTGAGTTGTGTGGGAAGGGATATATCTTTAAAGGCGCATTGGATGTCCATAAGAAACGGGTACACGATCGTGAGGTTGCCATAATACCCTGTACCGAGGAAGGTTGCCCAAAGATATTTAAAACTAAATATTCTCTGAACTATCACCTTCAAGCCGTGCATGCGAATGATCGTCCAGAATTAATCTGCGTTCAATGCGATAAGGTTTTCACACTTCCGTTGGTCTATAAGAAACATATGCGTAGTCACGAAAAAAATGGTAAATCACCGTATTTCTGTGATGTATGTGGGAAAACGCTCAGCTCTTCGGGAAGTTACAAAATTCACGTAAGAACTCACACAGGAGAGAAACCTCATATTTGCGACGTATGTGGAAGGGGTTTCAATTCACCACAGCGACTGAAGGAACATGGAGTGGTTCATACGAAAGAACGGTCACACGTTTGTACTGAATGCGAGAAAAAGTTTGCGTTACGGAAGGGTTTACGTAAGCACTTTAAAAAATGCCATTCGCTTCAGTCGGATGCCAAATTGTAATCACAATCTAGCATAGTTCGTAGAAATTACTTGAGAGCGTATTCTGGTCTAGATGCACATTAAGTATTCTAAAATGTATTTAAATAAATTTATTTTAATCAGATATTTATTAACATTATATTTCAAGAATATAAAAGAATACATTTTGAACCAAAAAATCCACAATTCAAATGACTTCATCCCCCTGCATTTTTTAGTAACTGATCTACAGCTTGACGGGTTGGCCTACCGACTGGTGAGTGGAGTGGTAATTTTAAAACTCAGTTATCTCAGATAACATCCTGGCTCACCTAGCCTTTTTATTTGTATAATATTGTAATGTCTAGTATTTTCTTTATTGTTTTTCACACTTTTTCCTATGGACGTTCATAATTACTATCAGAGACCTACATTTATACCCATTTGTCAGCGAGACATCGCCTTGACCATTTCTGGTACAAATTGACTAGATGAGTTATATTTATTAGAATTTTGATTAAATATACAAGACAACACTACATATTGCTCTATGTATTTTAAATCCCTCAAAATTAAATCATTACCGATAGAAACATTTTAATATTAAAGCATAATAAGATGACATTCATGTTTTTTTTAGGAAATTGGAGTATGATGCTTGTGTTAATTACCATTGTACGTCCTGCAACTTTGCCTTCGAAACCTACGCTCAACTTTTGGATCATGAAAGTCAATGCACTGTTGTTCCTCCCGGCAGAGATGATATTAAATCCTTGCCGTCTTGCCCGGAATGTCACAGAACGTACGCTAATAAGAATTCACTCTCCAATCACATCAACCGTGTCCACAAACCAAATAAGGAATCAGGTTGGATATTTTGCCCAGAATGTCCTAAAATATTCAAGAAGGCGGATACTTTAAATATTCACCTCAGCAAGGTCCATAGAGGAATGTTGGTGTATCATGAGTGTGATATTTGCGGTGTGAAACTGACAACTAAGTTTGGTTTGATATACCATAAAAATGCCCTTCACCTGAAAAATTTCAATTTTCATTGTGAGTTGTGTGGGAAGGGGTATATGTCAAAAGGCCTCTTGGATGCGCATTTGAGACGGGTACACGACCACGAGTCTGCCATAATAACCTGCCCCGTGGATGGTTGCGTAAAAGTATTCAAAACTAAATCTGCTTTCAAACGTCATATTCAAGCCGTTCATGCGGAAGATCGTCCGAATTTGGTTTGCGCTCCTTGTGGTCAAGTGTTCGCACATCCAGGTCATTACGAGAAACATTTGCGAAAGCACGAAAATGAGCAATCGTTGTATTTTTGTTACGTATGTGAGAAAACGCTGAGCTCATCGGGAAGTTACAAAATTCATATACGAACTCATACAGGAGAGAAACCATTTGTTTGCAATATTTGTGAAAAAGGTTTCATTTCAATGCAAAGCCTAAAGGAACATAAGATAGTGGTACACACGGAAGATCTTTCACATGTTTGTACTTTATGTGGAAAAAGGTTTGCGTTAGCGAAGCGTCTACGCAGGCATTTAAAACAGATACATTCGCATCAGATATCATATAGTCCAACTAATATAGCATAGTTGGTAGAAATTATTTGTGAAGGTATTCTGGTCTAGAGGCACACATTTCAAATATTATAAAATGTTCATAAATAATTAAATGCATTTTCATCAGATATTTATTAACAGCATATTTCAAGAATATAGAAGAAGAATACGCGCACCACAAAATCCACAATTTAAATTACTTCACTCTCTTGGATTTTTTGGTAACTAACCCCACTACTTGACGTGTTGGCCGATCAATTGGCGAGTGATCAATTTTAAAACTATCTCAGAAAACATCCTGCTTTACCCAGTCTAACTATTGGTGTAATATCCTAATGATGATTATTTTCTTTATTGAATTTGACACTCTTCTCTATGGACGATCATAATTATAATCAGAGGCACATCTTTATTTGTTCCCCAGCAGGATATGAATTCATGTAGGACTGCCCTATTACCTTGACCGTTTCGAGTAGCAAATTGGATAGATGAGTTATGTTTAATAGAATTTTTATTGCTTATACAAGACTTAATATTGCTTATTAATATATACAACACTATCTATTATAAATTATGAACCCGTCAAAATTAAATCATTATCATTAGAAATAGTTTAATGTTAAAGCAACATAAAGTGACTTTGATTTGTTTTTAGGAAATTGGAGTATGACTCTTGTGTTAGCTATCATTGTACGTCCTGCAACTTTGCCTTCGAAATCTACGCTCAACTTTTGGATCATGAAAATCAATGCACTGTTGTTCCTCCTAGCAGAGATGATATTAAGTCCTTGCCGTCTTGCCCGGAATGTCTCAGAACGTACGCTAGTAAGAATTCACTCTCTAATCACATCAACCGTGTCCACAAACATAAGGAATCCTGTTGGATATATTGTCCAGAATGTCCTAAAATATTCAAGAAGGTGGAGACTTTAAATACTCACATCAACAAGGTCCATCGAGGAATCGAGAAACATCATGATTGCGATATTTGTGGTGCGAAACTGACAACTAAGATTGGTTTGATATACCATAAAAATGCCCTTCACCTCAAAAAGTTCAATTTTCATTGTGAGTTGTGTGGGAAGGGGTATATGTTGAAAGGCCTCTTGGATGCGCATTTGAGACGGATACACGACCACGAGTCTGCCATAATATCCTGCCCCGTGGATGGTTGCGTAAAAGTATTCAAAAGTAAACCTGCTTTTAAACGTCACATTCAAGCCGTTCATGCGGAAGATCGTCCAAATTTAGTCTGCGTTCCATGTGGTCAAGCATTCACACATTCAAGTCTCTATGAGAAACATTTGCGAAAACACGAAAATGACCAATCGCTGTATTTCTGTTACATATGTGAGAAAACCCTAAGCTGTTCGGGAACTTACAAGACTCACTTACGAACTCATACAGGAGAGAAACCGTTTGTTTGCAAAGTTTGTGGAAGAGGTTTCATTTCAATGCGAAGCCTAAAAGAACATGAGATAGTGGTGCACACGGAAGAACTTTCACATGTTTGTACTGTATGTGGAAAAAGGTTTGCGTTAGCGAAGCGCCTACGCAGGCATTTAAAACGAATACATTCGCATCAGATGTCATATAGTCCTACTAATATAGCATAGTTGGTAGAAATTATTTGTGGAGGTATTCTGGTCTAGAGGCACACATTTCAAGCATTACAAAATGTAATTATGTTATTACATTTACTTTCATCAGATATTTGTCAACATTATATTTCAAGAATATAGAAGAGGAAATTTGAACCAACAAATCCACAATTCAAATTACTTCACTCTCTCTGATTTTTTAGTCACTCCTGCTAAAGGCTAACTACTACTTAAGATACAGGACCTACATTTTGACATGTCATCCCACCTGGTGAGTAATCAATTTTAAAACTACCCCAGAACATCCTGTCTTACCCAGAGCCTATTTATTGGCGTAATATTGTAATGGCTATTTTTTCTTTATTGAAGTTACACTCGTTCATATGGACGATCATAATTACATTCAGAGACATAACATCTATACCCATTCCACAACAGGACATCAAGTCATATAGCATTGGCCTATCGACTTGACCGGTTCTAGTAATAAAATGGCTCCATGAGTTATGTTTAATAGAATTTTTATTATATAGGCTACAACACTTAATATTGCTCTATCTATTATATATTCCTCAAAATTAAATCACTACCAACAGAAATATTCTTATAATAAAACATTATAAAATGACATTGTTGTTTTTTTAGGAAACGTGAATATGATACTTGTGTTAACTACCATTGTACGTCCTGCAACTTTGCCTTTAAAATGTACGATGAACTTTTGGATCATGAAAATCAGTGGGTTGTCGTTCCTTCTAGCAAAGATGACATGCAACCCTTGCCTACTTGCCCGGAATGTCACAAAACTTACGCTAGTAAGAATTCACTATGTAAAACACCTCACCAATGTCCACAAACGTAAAGTAGCCCGACGGATATGTTGTCCAGAGTGTCCTAAATTGTTCAAGCAGGATAATACTTTAAATATTCACATCAACAAAGCCCATCGAGGAATAGAGATGTAGCATGAGTGCGATATTTGTGGTGTGAAACTGATAACTAAGAGAGGTATGAAATATAAAAATTCCGTTCACCTGCAAAAATTTTAATTTTCAATGTAAGTTGTATGGGAAGGGTTATATGGTGAAAGGCCTCTTGGATGCGCATTTGAGACGGGTACACGATCATGAGTCTGCTATAATATCCTGCCCCGTGGATGGTTACGTAAAAGTATTCAAAACTAAACCTGCTTTTAACGTCATATTCAAGCCGTTCGTGCGGAATATCGTCCAAATTTAGTTTGTTTTCCTTGTGGTCAAGTGTTCATACATCCAGGTCACTATGCGAAACATTTGCGAAAGCATGAAAATGACCAATCGCTCTATTTCTATTACGTATGTGAGAAAACGTTAGCTGTTCGGGAACTTACAAAATTCACGTAAGGACTCATACAGGAGAGAAACCGTTTATTTGTAACATTTGCGAAAAAGCTTTCATTTCATTGCGATGACTAAGGGAACATCGAGTAGTGCAAACGAAAGAACGTTAACACGTTTGTACTGTATGTGAAACAAAGTTTGCGTTGCGGGACTCTTTACGTAAACATTTCGAGAAATGTCATTCATATAGTAATGCGTAATATCATGGTAATATTACTCTAAATCTAGCATAGTTCGTAGAAGTGACATAAGGGTGACAAGTAAAATTAGAATATTAAATTTTTTATCCGATCTTTATACTTGAAGGCTGTAGAAGAAAAAAATTCGAACCAAAAATCCAAAATTCGAAACGTTTTAAGCTTGTGAACTGGTACAACTATTATATATAAAATTTCGTATGGAACCTTTGTACTTTTGTGTGGATCTTCAAAGTTTAGTGTTAAATTTCTTCTTTTAATTCTTCAATAAACTCCCGGTTGCTGATATGAAATATACTTTTAAGATATCCCAACAGGAAGAGTTCATTCCTAGTTAATAAGGATACGCCAGGCTTTTCAAAGGTTAAAACTCTTTTAGTATCTAATGATAATCTAGATTCTATATCTTTATACGCATTTTAAATATTGCTCACCTGCATCATCATCAATTGAAAAAAGTGTCGGTTAATACGGTCAACTATGAAGATGTTTAGACCTATTACGGATTTTCAGTGATTTCATAATGTATGATGTCATGTTTCAATGTCATTTTAGTTTTCTTTTGTACGTGTTTGTCGCTAGGAGTTTTATGATATCCCATTAATGATGGTTTTGATTCCAGTTAATTATGTCTGAACTTCTTTGATTGAACAACGCATACTTTTATCAATTGTGTAGAAGCCAACCGTCAGAGTCAGTGGGGTATGTAGTGTAAGTATATGGATTTTAATTATTTCAGCCTCTTGGATTTTTTAGTAACTGGCCTAGTGTTCGATATGTCAGCCCACCGACTGTCCCAGAAAATATCCCACTGTACCCAGTTTTGCTAATAAGCTTAACATTGTAATGACTATTATTTTCTTCATTGAATTTGACACTTTTCCCTATGGACGATCACAATTGAAATGAGAAACGTACTTCTACATCAATTTCCTAGCCTGGTATGAACTCATGTAGGATTTGAGCCTTGTTGCCTTAGCTGTTTCAGGTAGAAAATTGACTGGATGTGTTATGTTTAGTGGCATTTTGTTTAAATATACAACACTACATATGACTCTATGTATTATAAACCCCTCAAAATTAAATCATTACTAATATTTTAACGTTAAAGAATGGTAAAATGACATTGATCTTTTTTTAGGAAACTGGAGTATGATACTTGTTCTAGCTACCATTGTACCTCCTGCAACTTTGGCTTTAAAACGTACGATGAACTTTTAGATCATGAAAGTCGGTGCGTTGTCGTTCCTCCTAGCAAATACGATATACAACCCTTGCCTACTTGCCCGGAATGTCACAAAACGTACGCTAGTAAGAATTCACTCTCCAAACACCTCACCAATGTTCACAAACGTAAAGTAGCCCGATGGATATATTGTCCAGAATGCCCTAAATTGTTTAAGCAGGAGAAGACTTTAAATATTCACATCAACAAAGCTCATCGAGGAATGGAGGTGTATCATGAGTGCGATATTTGTGGTGTGAAACTGACAACTAAGATAGGTATGAGATATCATAAAAATTCCGTTCACCTGCAAAACTTCAATTTTCACTGTGAGTTGTGTGGGAAGGGGTATATGTTGAAAGGCCTCTTGGATGCGCATTTGAGACGGGTACACGACCACGAGTCTGCCATAATATCCTGTCCCGTGGAAGGTTGCGGAGAAACATTCAAAACTAAACCTGCCTTCAAACGTCATATTCAAGCCGTTCATGCGGAAGATCGTCCGAATTTAGTTTGCGTTCCTTGTGGTCAAGTGTTCACACATCCAGGTCACTACGAGAAACATTTGCGAAAGCACGAAAATGACCAATCGCTGTATTTCTGTTACGTATGCGAGAAAACGCTAAGCTGTTCGGGAACTTACAAGACTCACTTACGAACTCATACAGGAGAGAAACCGTTTGTTTGCAATGTTTGTGAAAAAGGTTTCATTTCAATGCCAAGACTAAAGGATCATAAAATAGTGGCGCATACGCAAGAACTTTCGCATGTTTGTACTGTATGTGGAAAAAGGTTTGCGTTACGGAAAGGTTTACGTAAGCATATGAAAAAATGGCATTCATCTGAGCCAGATGCCAAATTGTAATATTATTACTCTAGATGCAAACATTTTAAGTGTTGTACAATCTAAATAATGAATTAAATTTATTCATTAAATATTTACTGACCTAAAAAAGTGATGAAAAAGAGATTATAGTGCATTTTTTAATTTTAAGGTGTTATATTGTACATATTATAAATCCTTTCAAAATTAATGCATTTCCAATACAAATATTTTAATGTTAATGCATTGTAATATGACATTAATGTTTTTTAGGAAGCTGGAGTTTGATATTTCGACTAACTACCACTGTACGTCTTGTAACTTTGCTTTCGAAACATACGCTCTTCTTTTGGATCACGAAAGTAAATGTGTGTTCGCTTCTACCAACGGAGGTGGTACCAAGCCTTTGCACTCGTGCCCACAATGTCACAAAACGTTCTTTTATAAGCGATATGTAACTAATCACATCAACCGTGTCCACAAACGTGATTTGTCATTGAAGGTGTCATGCCCAGAATGTCCTAGGACGTTCAGTAGGGCGAATATTTTAAATAGTCACATCGACAGAGTTCATCGGGGAATCATGGAATCGTACGAGTGCGATATCTGCGGTGTGAAACTGACAACTAAGCTGGGTATGAAGGAGCATAAGAGGCACGCTCACCTGAAAAACTTTGATTTCTATTGTGCGTTATGCGGGAAGGGGTTTTTGTATAAAGCCCGCTTGGATGTCCATAAGAGACGTGTACACGAAGGCGAAGTTACTATATTACCATGTTCCATGGAAGGTTGCTTAAAGACCTTCACAAGTAAATATTCATTGGATTATCATATTTATGCCGTTCATGCGAAAGATCGTCCGGAATTAGTCTGCGTTCAATGTGATAAGGTGTTCACACATCCGTTGGCCTATAAGACACATCTGCGTTATCACAAAAACGGTCGACCACCGCATTCCTGCCATATATGTGGGAAGACGCTCGGCTCGACAGCAAGTTTTAGAATTCACTTACGAATTCATACAGGAGAGAAACCGTTCGTTTGCGACGTTTGTGGAAAACGCTTCAAAACAAAGCAACACGTGAAGAGTCATGTAAGGGTACATATGAAAGCACATTCGCACGTTTGTACAGTATGTAAAAAAGGGTTTGCGACACGTACAGGTTTACTTAGACATTTTAAAAAATTTCATTCACACCAGCCGGATGCCAAATTATAATTTTATTCTAGTATAGTTCCTAGAAACTACTTGATGACGGATTCAAGGGAAGGGCGTACCTTCGGTGACCCTTCTGGTCAAAAGAGTTGTTGTTTGTACATGTTTTCAGTAACCCATTTTTTTCTGGCGGATCAATAATGTAAAATTATTAAGAATAGTTCTTCGAGAAATTAGTAATATTTATTTTATTAACCATTTAAGGAAATTGTTGTCTTGATTGTGTTTTGTATAGATAAATATTTCTTTAGGACTCCGTTATAATGTTCTTTTTTTAACAAAAATATGGTCATGGAAGGGTTGGGTAGGTGTGCCATAAAGAGATAAGTAAACATAACACTTTATGAATTCTAATAATATTGAATATAAAATCTAATTTCCCCGAATTTTTAAAAATAATGTTTCAATTGAGTTTCAATCAGGATTTGTTTGGTATATGCTTCTGTTGATCAGTTTATTTGCTTTTCCTAAATTTTTTTCAATCTCCCCAACCGAGTGAAAAACGAGAACGAAGCCATTCTGGATTTTTGGACCTATTTGATTCATATCCTTTCTCGATATTTCTATATTGATGTAATATGATGTGGTTTATTAGAGTTTAGAAAACGGTTGTAAAACTATATAGTTTATCAGAAATATTTACCGACGTATTGGTAGTTTGTCTATGTACTAATATTTGTCTAACTGTTTTACTGGAACGGTAAATTCTTATGTGATATATCTAAAGACATGTCTTGGTTTCTATATGTTTTTGTCCGAAAATAGCCGTTTGGGAATAAAAACATTCTTATTTTTTATCTACGTCATTATCATCGTTTATAAATCGCTTTAATTTAATACGAACGTCGTAACGTCTTCGTCTTCCTATAATTATTTTCTATGATTTAGTTACGAAGTGTTACCAACCCTCACTTCGTTCTTAATTTTCGAACGTTGCAGTAACTTTAGATCCTAGATTTATTTTTTCACTTTTAGTGTGTTTTCTATTGCATTATTTTGGCTGTTTTAGTTTTAACAATATTTTAATAAATATTTTTGACTGAATGTATATTGTGATAAAATGTAATGCGTTTTTGTTTTGTTGACATTATTTTCATAAAGGATGTTAAGTACTTCTGATGTAGTATTTGTGTCGCCTATAATACCTCTTTATATATTGAACACATTGTTTTAACATTTTATGTTGTATCGATATAATCGGGTATTGTTTAACACGAAACTAAATGAAATTACTCTGCCACAAATAATAACATTGTGTGACAATTTTTTTGTTCTATAATTTAATAGAACGGCTTATTTGACAAATTGTATCTATTGATCACAAAAATTTGAACGATTTTTTGTAACGTACCATTTTTAAGTTAAGATAATTTAAAGTATTGTAATTAAATAAAGATTGTATGAACATTTCAAGTCATATTATTAATTTTATAAAAAAATAGTAATATATATTTACAAATAGACAATGAACAAAAATAGAGCAGGTTTCAGTGGCTAATAGAAAAAATGAGCTATATATGGTGAAAGAAAATGTCGAAACCTTAACTTTTTTCTTTTGAATAGTAGAATCCTCTTTCATTACAAACCAGCATAATCTGCTAACATTTTAACATTCCATCTTCCTTTATAACGCTCTTCTATCTGTTTTATATGCAGGTGAAAGTGTTCACCTTATTCGTCACTCACCATCCTAAGATTATTCTTTATAGATAACCGAGCCGCTAAATTTTTCGCGGTAAGAATTCATTATTTTTTTATTTGTAGACCAAAAAAAATGTGTCCTTTTAATTTATCATCATTTTATTTAGAGAAAACAGTTTTCAAATATAAAAATCCTTTACCATTTTTATCCATGGCAGGTTTCATATGTAAGGGTGGAAGAATCACATTTTTTGTTGGAATAAGAGGTACACATTATGTTTGATTTACCACAATGAAACTCAGTTCTTTGTGGCAAATCTTCACAAATAGTACAAACTTTCAGTCGTATTCAATAGGTACGGAAGAATATTGGCTGTCATTGTGGAGTAGTACAGCTTTTAAGCGTAAATAATGTTCAAACTATTGCTAAGCAATGAGACGTGTTAGATAACCGTATCAGTAGATAATCTTTGTAACAATGGATTAAGGAATTCAAAACACCTAATTTTAATTATGTTTGAAAAATTGTGTTACACAATGTAATTATATCGACGTGTTGAGACTCAACAGTAATTTTAGTTACATTTTTATTCTTAGTTTTAAGAGCTATGTACCTAAAAATTATATATTTCGTTTATATTTTAAAAAAACGTAGATGGTGAAGATAGATAAATTGCGGAAAACCCGTACAAAACAGAACGAAATACATCTTTGCAAGTTTTAGAAAAACTATAATATTTTCAATGGCATATTGTACAGCTGGTCGCATATTTTGGATGGTTAACAAAAAAACAATTTACAAGACTTGCAAGGCGGTGTACTTTGTAACACGAGGAAACCTACAGCTTACCGATTTAAACAATAGAATCTATTCTTAAATTGCATGCTCATCTATCCAACAGTAAGTTTAAAGATCTCTTCGTATTTATCAATTCTACACCATTTATGTACACATTTTATGTATTTCATCAACATCATTAGATTAGTAACACTTTTAGCTTAAGTTTATCTCTAATTTCATTTAGTTTATTTTAACGAATACTTTGACAGCTTTATAGAAATTAAGTAAAATTAGAGAGTAATACACTTCCATTTTTTCAATGTAACGTCTGTTCCTCTTCCGCCCTTCAACACTAAGCATCGTATAAGTAATTAATTGTAATTAATGGAATCCTTATGCATAAACAAAATATATTTTTATGTTAACACAGACATTGTTGTTTCTTTTCCATCCGTATTATGGGCCGACCAATTTTCTGTTTTTATAAATGCTCTTAACATCATCTTAAATGACGCACGTTCAGTTTCCCATCAATAAGTCTAAAGGTCTCTTTGTATTTATCAATTATATACCATTTATATACACATTTATATTTCATCAACATCATTAGCTTAGTATGTTAGTAATACTCTTAGGTTAAGCTGTACTTTGATTTAGCTTATTTTAAAACAACTATAGAGAGTAAGTAAAAGAGAGGATAATGCAATTTTTTCGATGCAAATCTGTTCCTTTCCTACCCTTCAACGCTAATTATAATATTAGTAATTAACTGGTGTTTAAAAGATACGTAAACAAAATATATTTTTATTTTAAAATAATCGTTAATTTTTCTTTTCCATCAGTATTACAGACCAAAAAAGTTCTAGTTTTTATAAACGTTATCTTTTTAGTTTTAACTTCGATGACCCATGGACGCATGAATGTCAACGATGCAGCAAGATGTTCCCGACGAATTTCGCCTTATTGAAGCACAGTCTGGTCTGCGACCCATCCTGGATGTTTAGGAAATGTTCGGTATGTGATAAATTTGTGCGTAAAGAGAGGTACGACAGGCACGTAGTGTGGCACAAGGTGAAACGGAAAAAGCAGATTCACAGTTGCGATCAGTGCGACAAGACTTTTCGAAGCCAACAGTATTTGAAGTTGCACGTAGAGAGAGTGCACGAGAATAAGGGGGTCCAATATCCTTGCGACGTTTGCGCCAAGATATTTTCAACGAAATACCGAGCCGAGTACCACAAGAAGACCATTCATCTCAAGGATTTCAATCTTCGTTGTGAGCAGTGCGGGCGAGGTTTTTTGTACGTCACCGAATTGACGACACACGTCAGAAAAGTTCACGATAAGGAAATCAGCGTTTTTTCCTGCAACTTCGATGGATGTAATCGACATTTTCGTTCCAACGCAACTCTGCAGTATCACATTCAGGTGGTGCACTTAAAAGTCGGTGCTAATTACGTCTGTTCTCATTGCAACAAAGCGTTTCAGCACATCTCTTTATACAGGAGACATTTAAGCAGACATATCGACCCGAAAAAGTATCCCTGCAGCCTTTGTGGAAACCAGTATACGTCAAAGCGTAGTTTGGAAGTCCACTTCCGGTCTCATACCGGCGAGAGGCCATTCGTTTGTGAACACTGCGGGCAGTCCTTTACTGCGAGGAAATACTTGAAGGTGCATTTGGTGGTACACACGAAAGAACGACCGCATTCCTGCGAGTATTGCGGCAAAAGTTTTACTCAAAAAGGCAGTTTAAATATACACGTCAAGAAGGACCATTCCGGGCAAAGTTCGCTTAAGCAAATTGACTTTTTTAAATCAACATAATAAACATGTATACGATCATTTTGTTAATATATTTTTATACATTTTTTTATTTTGTTTAATATAAATGGTAATAATATATTTATAATTCACTTTAACTTAAATTCCTCTGATTAAAATACGTTGGCGTTCTGAATATACTAAAAAGTATTTACAATGTACTACTTGACAATAATTTCAATAAAAAGCATCTTGGTTTTGCCCAAGTTGTAATACAGTGTGTCCAGTGGACAGTCCATATAATAATATATGAAACACAAGTATTAAAAAATATTTATTTAGATTCCAAGAAATATGTGTATAAATTCAGTGGAATTTGTTTTTTGTCCATCTTTTTTTCCACTTTTGCTTGCATTATTTCACATTCTTTTAACTGAAGGGGTTGGAATTTTTTTTTTAATGATGAAAATACATTTTTTACAACTTTGTTGACTGACTGACCGTTGACTACTGACTCTCGGATGACCACCCTGTATTCGTTTTAAGTTATTAAAAAAATATATGAGACATTACATTCATTAACATTCATTCAGAAAGTATTCATTATAAAATGTTTGAAGTTATATAATGATTATATTGAGTTGAGCTTTTTATTTATTAATTTTTAAACAGTTTGATAATTAAACTTCAGCAATATACTTCAACAAATAAGATGTATACATTTTGGGGCCAGTCATTTATTATGTAAAACGATTTGCATCTTAATAGTTTTTACGTAAAATCACAAAAATGCGTAAATAAATGTTCCAAAATATTATTAAAAAAAAAATAAAAATCAAAACAATTAAACCTGTATTGTATTTCTTTATAAACGTTCGCCCTAATGCTTTCGTGTTTTAGCAATATGAAAGCCAAATCGCTGAAACGTCATGCTGAACATCAAATTCAATGCAGAATATGCCAAAAACATGTTGATTCGTCGCGACTATATTTTCATATGAGATCTCATGCAGAGAGAAGATATAAATGTGATATATGCTTGAAAAAATTTAAAGAGAATTGGTATTTGAAGCACCATATACTGATGGTACATAAGAAGGAAACCAAACACCCTTGCGACATCTGTGGACAAATGTACTCTACGAGAAACTCTGCTGACATTCACAAAAGATCAGTACACATGAAAGATTTCACCGTTTTCTGTGAGGAATGCGGGAAGGGTTTTGTTAATGTAAATCAGTTGAACTTGCATAAAAAGAGACATCATAGAACTGAGACCGACCCGATCCAATATATCCATTGTCCCGTCCAAGGATGCAGTAAACAATACAAATCACAGGCAGCTTTGAAATATCATCTACCGACTCACCAGGACGATAGGAGGACATTGTACTGCAACCACTGTTCCAAGATCTTTCATCATCCTTTATCATTAAAGCAACACGTAAAATTGAAACACAGTGATGGAATAGCTTGTGGTTTCAAGTGTCACTTGTGTGATAAGACACTAATGTCGTCCACTAGTCTAAGAGATCATATTCGCGTGCATACCGGAGAGAAACCATTCAACTGCGAATTCTGTGATAAAAATTTCAGTAGAAAATTACTGTTAAAAGTCCACCGAGTGGTCCACACCAAGGAAAAACCGTATTCCTGTAAAATATGCGGGAGATGTTTTACCCAACATGGTTCCATGAAAATTCATTTCCTGAAGGCTCATCCGCAGGAGGAATGGAGTGAGAATGGAAGGTTGAAAGGTTCAAAGAATACGCGTTGACTATGTCATCGAATATAAAAAGAAATCCATTATTTTTTCATTAAACTCATTTAATTGGTGCCAGGTCTGGATTATAAGGTGGGTTGCAAAAAATTGCAGGGGTCTACCGATGGAAATTTTATAAATAAAGTGTATTTGGTTTAACTCGTGTAATATTCATACATCCAGCCTCTTTTCATACATCGTTTCAATCTATATTTGCAACGATTGAATGAATGGATTTATTAAACTTGATATTAGGTACAGTCCTAAGTTGTGAATTATTTCTAACATATGTTGATTTAAGCAAGTGAATTGTTCCATTTAAATTTTAATAACAAATTAAAAGGGTGCTTGCTTATTGGAACGTTTTGATGAACATACTGTATATTAATATATAATCAAGTGTAGTATAATAATAACATTAGCTTTGTATTTTTTACCAATTTCCCTCAAATGTCCCTGTATGCGTTTTGTCAATATTATGTACTGTGATGATTTATTTATGCTAAAGAACTAATAATTTTTCGTATTTTATCATATTTTATTTTTAATTTAATAAGACCATATTGTGTAGACTAAAAATAAGACCATCATATTAGACAAGAAGCAGACCAGATTGGATTAAAAGTCAAATAACTATACTGGTTAGTCGTAAAATACTCCTAACCTCACTGATGTACATCCTACACTCGTCCTGCCTGTATGTTTGTGCAAGTACAACAGAACAATTGTAATAAATTAATTTTATAAATTAATATAGTTCTAAGTACTACTACTATCTAATGCAAAATATAAATTTAAATAATGTAGTAGAGTACAACGCAATAGGGTGCAGAGTATGTCCCCTTTTATTTCTATGATTTATTTTCGTTCATCGTTTTGAATATAAATAATTATTATCGTTGGGTAGATGGTTTTATATAGTTCAAGTAAGTTATTTTTACACAATATTAACATATTACTTTCTTTAAAAATATATATCTATTTGTTGTACGTTAAAAAATAGCCTTAAAAATAGACCTTTTTCAAGTTTATTTCGTCCTTTTTAGTGTTGGATTCATTGTCTTGAAGATAGTTGTTACATTCCGTTTCTGAAGTATGCTTTAAAGCTTTCTTTTAATATCTTTAATTGACTCAAAATTATGTCCTCGAGCTTAGAGAGTCATCAAGTGTGGAGAAATTAAATTATGTAAATTAAGTAGTAGCAGACTGATATAAGCAGATTGAATAGCAACGCAAATAAAAAGTAATTACGTAAATTATTATGAAATTGCTCATATTATCTACGATATAATAGATCCCAAGTTATTTCGCAATTTTTAATTACCTGCTATTGTTGAATATTCTACTGGTATTAACTTTCATAGATATATTTTTAAATGCAAATGTAAGTAGTTATATTTAGTATAATATCTATTGATTTTTATTGTTAATGATTATCTTTTTTTTAGGATAACATTTAAACACACGAAAACCGGAAAGTATTCATGTCAATTCTGCGGAAATCAGTTCACCAGCAACATCTTTCTGAAGGAGCACATCGTCTTAGTCCACACGCACGATTTTCGTTTTTACTGCAGTTACTGCGGTAAAGGTTTTTACATGGAGTGTCGAAAACGGTACCACGAGAAAAGAGTGCACATTAAGTTGATCCCAAGGAAACAAGTACCGTGGGATTGTGAGGAATGTGGCCGTCAGTTCGCCAACAAGTATACCTGCCAACAACATAAGATCCTAGCTCATCAAAGAGAAATCAAATATTACTGTGATAAGTGTGGTAAAGGGTTTCCTTTGCGTAGTTATCTACAACAACACGTACAGGTAAACCACCCCCAAACAGAACGGTTGCCCTGCGACGAAGTTAATTGTAAGAGATCGTTCAAGACCAAAGATGCTTTGAGACGACACAAGATAGTCCATGACGAAAACCGAAAGTTTGTATGCGAGTATTGCCCGAAGGTGTTCATTCATATTGTTTCCTTCAAGCGTCATTTGAGAGAACACAAAAACGGAAGGAAGTTGTACCAGTGCGAGGTCTGCATGAAGTGCGTATCGAGTACATCAAGCTTACATGACCACTTGCGAACTCACACGGGCGAGAAACCCTTTCAGTGTTCGTACTGCGAGAAGAATTTTGTATCGAAGAAACAGCTAAAGAGCCATATTGTTGTGCACACGAAAGAAAAGAAACATATATGTCCAGTTTGCAATAAACGGTTCACGCAACGGGGACCTTTGAAAGCTCATTTCAAGAAGAACCATCCCTCTGAAATCCTCTAGGGATAGACTTGATTGATCCGTGTTGCATCTGGTTAATATATGACAAGATTCGTAGTTCTGTTTATGTGTAAACGATACGAAAACCGTTTTTAGACTAAAAATGACATCAACAATAAAACATTATTGCTTTAAACATTATTCTCCTTCTTATGAGTAAAGAGCACTGCATTGCTTTGAAGAAACTACACGGCAGTGGTAAACAACCAGAGGTTCGAGTAATAAATAATTCGAAATTTCTGGTTTCGAATCCATATATAATTGACTCAAATATCAACGGATGCTCGAAGAAGTTTGATGAACAAAAACCAGATCTTTTTAGAGAATGGGATAGAAACCATTTAATTGAGCCAACTGTGCATCCTCCTTGTCAACAGATTATATTTTGGTGGTATATATTTCAGTTGTGTTTTATTGTGGATGCAGAGGTGCATAGAACGAAGAAGGCCATTACCTGTTTCCTTATTATCTTACGTTAATTTATTCTTTTTAATTTCTTGACAGCGGCAGTTTTTTAATAATAAAACTTGTCATGTATACATTTTATCTAAAAATAAAATTATAATATTTTTTAAATTTCAAGCGCCGTTCGTTAACATCTCTATTGAATGTCAACTTATTTAATGGTCTTCCAGTGTGATGTGTTCAGTCCAATTTCTCAGAATTCTTTCTGTATTTTTGATTTAATTTACAGCCGGTCTTCCTCTGGTTTCTTCTTCTTCTTCTTTTTAAGTGGTCCTGTCTTATAATATTTTGTATCTAATATATGTACTGTTATTAGGTAATCAATTTATTATTGTAATCGGGCATTACAGTAAATCTCATTGAATGTATATATGTTTTTACCATTTTTATTGTAACTGTCGCTCAAGCAGTTTATAAGTATAGAGTGTTTTATATCTTGTACATTTTAATGACATGTCTTTAATAAAAATCAATGTAAAACTACTATAGTTTTTTTATAGGTTTACACACTAAATATCGCAAGATGAAATTCTGAAGAAGCGCGAATATTATTGCTTGTTTTTCAGTTAATTCTACATTGATTAAAAAAACACAAATGTAGTTATGTTTATTGTCATTTTTAACTTTATTTTTTTATCAATTTTATTATTTAACGTTATCACATTTATTTTCATACATCTTATCAAGTAATGATAAGTAAATGAATCTTCAACTATTTCAGTACATTTTTATTAATTTTATATATCGTAACTTGTTTATTTTAATTCTTTTTTGTGATGAACCCTTTATCTGACTTCAATTATATTTGTTGGTGATGTTAATATACTGCTGTCATCATTTTTCTACATAGGTGCCTTTCATATGTTATGTAAGGCAATTCTTGAGTTTTGACCTTCCTGACTTGACGCCTGTTTAATATTTATTACGTCTAAATCTAAAGGAAATAAAATAAACATTTTGTTTGTTTTTATTTTTATTTTTCTACTATAATTAACTTTGCTTTTATTTTAAAGAATGATCTTAACTTTGTACTTTTTTGTGATCTTATATAGATCCTTTAAGATCACTTCCCAACCCAACCCAAGTCGTCTTACGTATATTCAGAACCGATATTGAAACAGTTTCTTTAATCAATCAAATCAATTACTTTTTTTGGTACTTGACGATTTTCGTGTGAAAGCGGAACATTATGATTTTGTGAGACCTCAAATTTTTGGGAAGTTATAAATATTCGCGGTGAAGATTAATATATTTAATAAATTAAGATGTATACGATTTAAAATAATAAGCTTTACAGTGACATCAGTTATCGGCGCGAGGCTTCCATTGGCGTTGTACAGTCGCAAAGTATAAAAAGGAAACCTTTGTGTTATTAACGTTTATTTGGACATTATTCCTCAATAAATGTAATATACACTTCCCATGTTTTTGTCTTTTAAATTTTACTTTAAAGCCATAAAAGTATCGCAGAATTCCAATTTTATCAAGCGGTAGGTTTGGTTGACTATTATAATTGATATTACAAATAATAAGAATTAATTATTACATATTTTTGAAAGAAGTATTTAAATGCACATATATTTTGGAAATTTATTTTTATTTAAATTTGTGTTTTCACAAAATAAAATTAATATTTTTTGGTAATAATTTAATTCGAAACCGGATACCTAACGGTGAGGGTTCGTAAGTTAAGAACGCATTCAGTATCTTTATACGTAATATATTATAATGAATATATTTTTCAGATTTGTTTTTGTTAAATCTGAACCTCTTGAATTAAACACGCCCCATAAGGTAGCTGGTCCGTTCAGATGCAATCAGTGTGGTAAGGAATACTCGACTAAACGTCAACTGAGCAAGCACAAAACCTTTCACGGAGAGAAAACCCACCTGTGCGATCTGTGCCCGAAAAAGTACAGGTTCGCTTACATGCTCAAGAAACACCAGCGGTTCTCGCATCAGGACCTGGCCAGGGTCTCTTGCGACATATGCGGAGGTCAATACTGGACCAAATACGCTCTCAAAGATCACATTAAGTTCGTGCATCAGAAGTCTTTCGAGTTTATTTGCAAAGAGTGCGGTAAAGGCTTTCGGAGCCAGAACGGTCTGATCCAGCACGAGAAGACGAACCACGAAGGTATCAAGTTCGAGTGTCCGGTTTGTTCCAGACCGTTCGTGACCGAGAAAGGTCTCCAGGATCACGTCGTTAAACATAATCCCGATTACAAGTCGCCGGAACATAATTGTAAAATGTGCGGTAAGAGTTTCGTCAGTTTGCAGGCCTGTAAGAAACATATTATACAGCACGTTGAGGGTCCGTCGAAATTGGTCTGCGAATTGTGTGGAAAATCGGTTACTACGGCCAGTTCTTTGAAAGATCACATGAGAATCCATAACGGCGAGAGGCCATTCAAATGTAATACATGTGGCAAAACCTTCAACAGATCGGGAATGCTACGTATCCATAACAGGGTACACACGAAAGAGAAACCATACGTGTGTAACGTGTGCTTGAAGACTTTTTCTCAACGAAGTTCTTTAAAAATACACATGCGCTATCACACAGGCGAAAGACCGTATATCTGTATAAGATGTGATAAAAAGTTTATGAGCAAAACCTTGTTAGACAATCATTCTTGTTTGTGATTTTATCCTGTTAGTAAATTCGTTTTCTTTACAATCTTAATTTGTTTCATTTGCGAGAAGCTTACTTGAGTTCTGTAT